>NC_092416.1:176630536-176798036 GCF_040894005.1 Engystomops pustulosus | reverse complement strand
AGCACAAAGGAGCAGACCGCGCTGAGCACAGAGGAACAGACCACGCTTGAGCAGGTAAATACTTTTTATAGAAGCAGCTAGATATTTTTATGGCTACGAACTTGTAAGCCCGGAGGCATATAGCTGTTGGGCTAATGAGTGCACTGGGGGCGTGTCCAATTTGGCCGATTATCCAACAGACAACTGTAACGTAGGTAGAGGCTGAACATGTTAATCATTGCTAAAAATGTGGAATTGACCTGAGATCCCAGGAGGACCCAGACACCCTGTGATAGACCGATAATAGAAAAGAACAATAATAGACCCCGTCTCTGTTGCACCTGAATTCTGATTTGCATATCCATAAAATTATGGTAATCTCTCCACTGCCTCTTCAGTTTGCGGTGACCGAGATATGTTTTCTCTCCTATTAAAGGCCCCTACAAGGTGCTGTTATTGGTACGGGAGGCAATTTACGCCTGGAACACTCCCTTTAATGAAATATTCTCAGAATTTCTATATAAGCAGAACCAATTTTCTGTGCAAAGAGTTAAAGCAGGAACTTTACAGTAGCAGGACATGCCAGGGAGCGAAGATATGATTCAGGCCTGAACCTCCCATGTCTCGTATTAAGGAATACAATATCCGAGTAACTAGTAATAATTTACTGAGATATGAAACCGCAGGGTCCCCGGAGATGGCAGTGACTCACTATCTTCTTGCGCGTTTCCTGCTGGCTCTACCACCGCACCGCACATGTACTGACTCACATTGCTGGGGGGCTATGGCGGCCCCTCGTGGAGCCCCGGTTGTGTGCGCTTCTTGGTTGCCCTCCAGGAGTCGGCGTTTGCCAGTATATACATCACCGGAGCAGCAGCTCCATCTGCATCACATGTTTGCTTGGGATTATCATCACGAGACTCGGTGAAATGTTCGCGGCTTAGAACAATAGACGATGTGCAAGGTTTTGGGTTAACCTCATGTAACTACATTCTGGGATTTTACCAAACATTCTGTAATCTTTCAGAAAAATATTAACTGCAGAGAACAGGAAATGACGTCTGTAAAATACATGCAAATACCTGCGGACCTCACGTGAACCCAAAGCGGGGGACAGCGGTGTTTGGGTAATCACTTTAGAGGGGTTTTCCACTTTCCTTTGAAGACCAATGGCAGATTTTAGCAAGAGCCATCTTAGGAAAATAAGATGTATCGTCTTCCCCGGTTCTGTGAAATTGGGACGAACCTAGGACAGAAGATCAGTAAGGGTCGGCAATCTGGAACAAAAGGTTAAAGGAAACCTACCACTTGAAGTGGCAGGTTTCTGATGGAAATACCGGGCACCAGCTCAGGGTGAGCTGGTGCCGGAGCTGATTTTTGTTAGTGTTTTAAACCGCTGTATTGCGGTTTAAAACACTTTTTAAACTTTATAGCCGGCGCAGGGAGGTACGCGCTCGGCGCTTACCATGCGCGCGGCTACATAGGAAGTGAAGGAGAGCCGCGCGCATGGTAAGCGCCGAGCGCGTACCTCCCTGCGCCGGCTTTAAAGTTTAAAAAGTGTTTTAAACCGCAATACAGCGGTTTAAAACACTAACAAAAATCAGCTCCGGCACCAGCTCACCCTGAGCTGGTGCTCGGTATTTGCATCTGAAACCTGCCACTTCAAGTGGTAGGTTTCCTTTAACACACAGAACCAATCGCATTTGGCCGTCATCAGGAGAGATGATCCTAGCGAAAATGGCGAAGGGCTCGGCGGCGGAATTTTAAGAGAACCCGTCAGCTTAAAAACGAAGACTATCAGAATATACTAAAGAAATACTATAATGAAATGAATTCCTGTGCCACACTGTGCACTTAGCAGTCTCCTTGGCGGTCCAGGGTATTTATAAGGGGGCCATCCAGGCGCTCCCTTCTCTTCTTCTTGATCCGCCGCACCACCACTCCCACTGTCATCAATTCTGTTCAGTCTTCTTTTTTTACCTTACAGGTGTCCTTTAAAGGGAACCTACCACCCCGATTCTACCTATAAAGGTAGAAGGGGTGGTAGGTGGATGGATGGGACGTGAGGAGAGCCCTTTTTTGGGTTAATCCCACCGTCCTGGGTGTCTTTTAGAAAACTTTATTGCAGGTATATGCTAATTTTTTTATGCAGCTACTGGAGCGTGGAGTAGCCGGACATGAGGCTACTAGTCACAGCTACTCCACGCCCCAGTAGCCACGTTACTCCGTCTACCAGGTAATCTTCGGCGCACAGCTCCTGGTAGCTGCGCACCCTCGTCCGGGTCCCCTGCGGGGCTGGAACTACTGCGCATGCGCAGTAGCCAGGGGACTCGGACGAGTGCGCGCAGCTACCAGGAGCTGCGCGCCAAAGATTACCTGGTAGGCGGAGTAACGTGGCTACTGGGGTGTGAAGTAGCCGTGACTAGTAGCCTCATATCCGGTTACTCCACGCCCCAGTAGCCGCATTAAAAAATTTGCATATACATGCAATAAAGTTTTCTAAAAGATACCCGGAACGTGAGGATTAGCCCAAAAAAGGGCTATCCTCACGTCCCATCCATCCACCTACCACCCCTTCTACCTTTATCTGTAGAATCGGGGTGGTAGGTGCCCTTTAAAGGATTAACACCCAAAACCACCTGGCACAAATGCCAAGCTCGAACATCTGGCTGAAGTCCAGGGTTCAGGCTTGGAGACCCGATCCGGAATGTTTGGCACGGACCCGTGTAGAGATGAGTATTCTACGCAAAGTTCCACAAGCTTCTATCGGGTTTTCGCCATTCGAGTTAGTGTAGGGCAGACATCCCAGGGGTCTCCTGGACATAGCCAAGGAGACAAAGGAACAAGAGCCCACCCCCCACAAAAGTGTAATAGACCATATCGCAGGACAGGGTGGCGGCCGTCATGCCCATAGTCAAGGAGCATATGGAGGAGGCACAAAGAACTCAAAGCTGGGTTTATAACAGGTCAGCAAAAGTAAGGACCTTTAATCCCGGTGATCGGGTACTTGTGCTAGTCCTCACTGTAGAGAGTAAATTTTTCGACCATATGAGGTTCTAGAGAAAATAGGAAAGGAGAAAACTCAAGCAGACATATCATGTTAATCTGTTAGAGACCTGGAAAGACAGAGAGAGTCTGCCCACAGAGATGGTTCTGGCTAGTCCACCTACTGCTATACCCTTACTGTTCAGAAGTGGCGGATGCAGAGAAGCGAATAGCAGATACCCATACCAAAGGAAAGGTAAGATCAAGGCCGTTCCAAATCCCTGAGGCTCATGGACAAGCCATTTCAGAGGAGGTTCAGAAGATGCTGAAACTAATGGCTATTGAGGAGTCCAGAAGTGAGTGGGCCAGTCCAATTGTTCTCATTCCCAAACCTCATGGGACGTTGCGATTTTGCAATGATCTTAAAAAATTGAATGAGGCATCTAAGTTTGATGCCTATCCCATGCCACGGGTTGACGAGCTTATAGAGAGACTAGGGGGAGCTCGGTACTTCACCACACTGGATCTAACCAAGAATATTGGCAGGTACCCCTGACAGATAGGGCTAAAGAAAAGACAGCCTTTATCACCCCTGAGGGCCTATTTCACTTTGTTGTGTTAATATTTGGGCTTCACGGGGCCCCCGCTACATTCCAACAGATAATGGACATAGAAGCACACTTACTTACACGTTTTGACGCTTTCCCCAAAAGTGCATTGTCCGTGTATAATGCGCTGTGCAGGGAGTCACTAAGATGGTGCGCCCGATATCCTGCATGTGTCGCTTCCCCGCTCACCTTCTTCTTCCTGGTGCATGTAAGTGCTTAGGCTTACGACACAATTTGAATCTTAAATCCTGCGCTCAGTCCGAATCAGGTGATAGGTGAGGACGGGGGATGTGACGGGTGAGGACAGGGGGATGTGACGGGTGAGGACAGGGGGACGTGACGGGTGAGGACGGGGGGAACGTGACAGGTGAGGGCAGGGGGACGTGATGGGTGAGGACAGGGGGACGTGATGGGTGAGGATAGGGGGACGTGACGGGTGAGGACAGGGGGACGTGACGGGTGAGGACGGGGGGATGTGACGGGTGAGGACGGGGGGATGTGACGGGTGAGGACGGGGGGAACGTGACGGGTGAGGACAGGGGGACGTGACGGAGGAGGACAGGGGGACGTGACGGAGGAGGACAGGGGGACGTGACGGAGGAGGACAGGGGGACGTGACGGAGGAGGACAGGGGGGCGTGACGGAGGAGGACAGGGGGACGTGACTGGAGAGGACAGGGGGACGTGACTGGAGAGGACAGGGGGACGTGATGGGTGGGGACAGGGGGACGTGACGGGAGGGGACAGGGGGACGTGACGGGAGGGGACAGGGGGACGTGACGGGTGGGGACAGGGGGAAGTGACGGGAGAGGACAGGGCGATGTGACGGGTGGGCACAGGGGGACGTGATGGGTGGGGACAGGGGGAAGTGATGGGTGGGGACAGGGGGATGTGACGGGAGAGGACAGGGGGATGTGATGGGTGGGCACAGGGGGACGTGACGGGTGGGGACAGGGGGATGTGATGGGTGGGGACAGGGGGATGTGACGGGAGAGGACAGGGGGATGTGACGGGTGAGGACAGGGGGATGTGATGGATGAGGACAGGTGGATGTGACGGGTGGGGACAGGGGGATGTGATAGGTGGGGACAGGGGGATGTGACGGGAGAGGACAGGGGGATGTGACGGGTGGGGACAGGGGGATGTGATAGGTGGAGACAGGGGGATGTGACGGGTGAGGACAGGGGGATGTGACGGGTGAGGACAGGGGGATGTGATGGGTGAGGACGGGGGGATGTGACGGGTGAGGACAGGGGGATGTGACGGGTGAGGACAGGGGGATGTGACGGGTGAGGACAGGGGGATGTGACGGGTGGGGACAGGGGGATGTGCAACACCCTCGCCGATGCAATGGCGAGGTAGTGCTTGCGAATACGTCCCACCTGTAGGTAACACCACATTACACTACATGGTCCTTATAGGATCAAGGGGAAATTGCAGTGGTTAATCCTGCCTGGCAAGGCAGATGTTAATTTGTGATGTAATTATGTCAACCAATGTCTGTGTTACATCCTGTCTCTGTGCACTGAGAGGTGATTGGAGGAGCAGCCACCACCTGACCAAAGGGAGGTAGTAAAACCTCTGGCCAGGAATGTTCTGGATGATTATTCTAGTGTGGAATCCTAGGAGAATCAGTGAGTGAGTGAGAAATCTCTGTCTAGCCCATACCAGAGCAGGAAGAGCCTAGCCCCTGCCTCTGAAGAGTGGAGCATCAGACTAGAGTTAGTGTAGTGAGGAAAGGGGTATCATCCTACCTTTGAAGGTGATACCTGAAGCCCTACAGGACAAGCTGAAGCTTCCTACCAGGACACAGCTGCCTCCCAGCCTGCCCTCTACATCCAGGCTGGTGAACTATCTCCTGAGGCTCCCTCCAACTCACATCTCGGTACCCTACCTACCTGTTAAAGGCACGTTTGCTGCAGTTCCTGCGGTTCAAATAAAGAACTGTAAGTTGTTTTCTTCAACTTCTGTCTCCGTCTGGTCCCTGCTAATACGGCTGCCTTCATCACCGGCACCCTGTCCATCGCCCAGAGACTCACACTCGGGACACTAAGGGGTTGCCCCAGGGAGATCCGCTATAGCAGCCTCTCCCTCATCATTTCTTGCCAACACCACCCTGCTGGAGACCTGCCAGGCTGTAGGACAGCCCTCCGGTTCCCCCGTACCAAGCACCGTGACAATAGCGTGCTTAGGCCGCAACCGCCAGCCACTCCGGTACCGCGGGCCCCGGCTGTCTCCAGGCCTCACCTCAAGGGCTAGGCCCCGGTGGGGGATGTTGCAAGTGGCGTCACGAACAGGATATAGACTTCTGTGCCTTATTACGGCATTAAAGACTTTCCTTTATTAAAAAGACTGTGTTGCCTAACCCTGCTGCCATCCGGGTTTAGGCCTAAGGACTTGTACGTTTCTGGAATGAACTGTGTTATACTGCTGCCACGTGCGGTCGAGCGCCGCTCCCGCACTCCAGAGGTTAATCTTGGCAAGAACTGTACCAGCTCTGCTACATCCGGCGCTGCCGCGCCCGAAGGTTTTTACCTCAGAAACTGTGGCGCAGCAAATAATTCCAGCCCGCCAAAACCTTCACTGGCGGGAAACCCAGATGACGCATCAAGCTCCACCCACGCGCGAAGCGCGCGAACCCCGCCTCCTGTGGCGCAGGAAAAATTAGAGCCTGCCACAGCTCTTGGCGGGAAGGACTCGGACTCCTCCCACTGGCTCGAGGCGGACTTCCTGCCCTGCCTCAGAGAAGCGCCAGAACTGGAGTGGACTTTGGACAGAGAGGACAACGCCATGTGGGGTCCTCCGCCTCTCCCTCCTGTGGAGCGTCCGGACTTTTACGAGGTCCTAGAGACTATGGTAGTGGTCTCTGCGCAGCCTGTCCGAAGACCCTCCGCTGGACATCGGCTGCACCGAGGTTTGACTCGGGCCTTCGTCACCAGGACATGCTACCAAACGGTGACGCAGTACCAAATCCCACCCGGGCGGTTCCTCGTCCCTATCCCGGCTACCATCCCGGTACCGCGGGTCCACGTGGAGGCGCCACGTGGGGAGGCCCCGACTCCTGCTGAGCCAACGCCTGGGCCTCGTGTTGCCGCTCCACCTGCTCCGAGGCCTACTACTCCTGCCGCGCGGCCTGCTAGCCCCGCTGTAGTGGTTCCTGACCCTCCGGTGGTTCCTGCTCCTGTTCCGGCACCTGCCTGTCGTCCAAGGAGATCCGAGCCTGCACCGGAGCCACGAGCCCCAGCACCGGCACCTCCGCAGCCTCAAGGCCGAGGTGAGGCCGCCCGCCGGCGACTCCGAGACGCTGTCTCGGACCAGCGACGCCGAGAGAAGGAGGCCCAGCGGTATATGGCCGGCCGATCTACAGCTGGAGATTGGGTCGAGAAGAATCGCACCACCGGCATGGTCCGGTTCTTCGACAAGCGGAAGGGCTATGGCTTCGCCACCCAGGACTACACCGGCCGGGAAGTATTTATACCCCGCCGGTCCGTCAAGAGACCTGATCTGCCGGAGAGCCTGCACAACCTGAAGCCGGGAGAGTGCATCGAGTTCTCCCTGCAGGAAGGACCTCGAGGACCCTGGGCGGCTGGCGTGATCCGGATCCCCGACTCCGACGAGGACCGCTACTTCCCGCAGGACGACTGGTATGAGGACGACGAGTGGCCGGAGTCTCCAAACACCTCTTCCTCCTCGGCTGCAAGTCCCCGGGCGGTGACCCACGTGAATGCCCCATCCACAGTAATTGTGAGTACGGGTCCCATTGCCATCCATGGGCCGGGCATGATACAGGGCGCCACCCCCACCGGTTCCCCAGCCGGGAGCATTGCCAGGTCCCGCGGTTCTTCTGTGGGAGAAGACATCCCGGCTAGCGAACCTTGTCCGGAGGTTCCATCTAGGCCCGCATCTCCCCTTGCCGGTTACCAATGGGGTGATGACCCGGCCCCGGAAGAACCAGAGCTGGAAGGAGCCGCGGCGCGGCCGCTGGACTCCGTTTATTTTTTCCTGGACCCCTCTGTGGTCCCTGGCTCAGTTGAGCCCCCGGCTGGAACAGCCGACACCCCGGGCGACAGCGCTCCTCCCCCTGAAGGTCCGGAGGATGTTGCTGCACCTGCAGTACCCACTGCTGCCACCGGGTGTCCCCAGCCGGCACCTACTCCCGCTGAGGACGCACAGGATTCCCTGCAGGAGCTGGATCCTGTCTTTGCTGAACCCAGCGATACTGACTAATCCCTGAAGGGCTGTAGCCCTCTCCAGGTACTTTGTACATATTGTGTGTATATCTCCATTTTTCCCTAAAGAGCCAGAGACAGTCCTGAGACTCTTACCCTTATTTATCTCAGTCAAGAGATTATACACTGTCATGTGCTATGATAGCACCCCTTCCTCTGCCACAGCAGAGAGTTTCTTCAAAGGACTCTGTCCCTCTACACAAAGAGGAGACCCTTTGTTTTCTTTAGTGCACTTTTCCCCACATCAAGGGCTGTACCCAGAAGATGGACTTTGTCAGTAGAGACCTTCTGAGAGACTTTTGCCAGATACTACAAAGGAAAAGTGGCTATTGACTTATTATTTTGCACTTAATGCCTTCCTTTTTAGGTACGGACATTCTGCTTGCACCTTTTTATGCCTTTCCTTTGCAGGAAAAGAGACATTTACTATCGTGCTACCCTGAGTAGCCTATCTACCTCTGTAACGTTATGTTATAAGATGTGTACCCATTGGGCTGCTAAGCCAATGTGATTTTGCTAACATGTTTGCACACTGTCATATCTGCCAGTAGTCTGCATTAACCCTTTCATAGGCTTTTCAGGTTGTAGTGTGGCTGTGTCGGACCGTCTTTCTATGTAAAACACTGACTGTTACCTTATCCCCAAACCGAGGTTTGCACATGGGGGTAGTCCGTAAACTGCGGGTCCTTCGGGGACCGGGGGTGTTACAGAGATAACACCTGGATGCCACTCATTCTATGGGTAAGGACGTCAGGAGGTACTTGTGTCGCATATGCTAATGCAATGCAGATAGACACCATATAATTGCCGCCAGGGAAGAAGTGTTGATCAAACAAATATACAGGCCTTGGTGCAAGGAGTGGATTACAGGACATGACACCACACCTTTCCTACTGTACAGTTCGGTTTAATGGCGTCAGCGACCAACTGTCATACAGCTCTTACATATTTTTGTCTTAGTCCGACACCAACCCAGGGGCCTGTCTCCAGGACCATGGGCGGTTTGTCCCTACACCTCACATAGCCTGCACTTCCCAGAAGTGCCTTAGCCCCCTCTGTGCCCCAAAACATCGGTAGTCGAGCCGAGGGCGGCTCTTTCAATTGCCCCCGGGGTATGCAACACCCTCGCCGATGCAATGGCGAGGTAGTGCTTGCGAATACGTCCCACCTGTAGGTAACACCACATTACACTACATGGTCCTTATAGGATCAAGGGGAAATTGCAGTGGTTAATCCTGCCTGGCAAGGCAGATGTTAATTTGTGATGTAATTATGTCAACCAATGTCTGTGTTACATCCTGTCTCTGTGCACTGAGAGGTGATTGGAGGAGCAGCCACCACCTGACCAAAGGGAGGTAGTAAAACCTCTGGCCAGGAATGTTCTGGAGATCTTCTTACATGATTATTCTAGTGTGGAATCCTAGGAGAATCAGTGAGTGCGCGAGTAATCTCTGTCTAGCCCATACCAGAGCAGGAAGAGCCTAGCCCCTGCCTCTGAAGAGTGGAGCATCAGACTAGAGTTAGTGTAGTGAGGAAAGGGGTATCATCCTACCTTTGAAGGTGATACCTGAAGCCCTACAGGACAAGCTGAAGCTTCCTACCAGGACACAGCTGCCTCCCAGCCTGCCCTCTACATCCAGGCTGGTGAACTATCTCCTGAGGCTCCCTCCAACTCACATCTCGGTACCCTACCTACCTGTTAAAGGCACGTTTGCTGCAGTTCCTGCGGTTCAAATAAAGAACTGTAAGTTGTTTTCTTCAACTTCTGTCTCCGTCTGGTCCCTGCTAATACGGCTGCCTTCATCACCGGCACCCTGTCCATCGCCCAGAGACTCACACTCGGGACACTAAGGGGTTGCCCCAGGGAGATCCGCTATAGCAGCCTCTCCCTCATCATTTCTTGCCAACACCACCCTGCTGGAGACCTGCCAGGCTGTAGGACAGCCCTCCGGTTCCCCCGTACCAAGCACCGTGACAATAGCGTGCTTAGGCCGCAACCGCCAGCCACTCCGGTACCGCGGGCCCCGGCTGTCTCCAGGCCTCACCTCAAGGGCTAGGCCCCGGTGGGGGATGTTGCAGATGTGACGGGTGAAGACAGGGGGATGTGATGGGTGAGGACGGGGGGAACGTGACGGGTGAGGACAGGGGGATGTGACGGGTGAGGACGGGGGGAACTTGACGGGTGAGGACAGGGGGATGTGACGGGTGAGGATGGGGGGAACGTGACGGGTGGGGACAGGGGGATGTGACGGGTGAGGACAGGGGGATGTGACGGGTGAGGACAGGGGGATGTGACAGGTGAGGACAGGGGGATGTGATGGGTGGGGACAGGGGGATGTGATAGGTGGGGACAGGGGGATGTGTGGGCACTCATAAAGCTCCATATACAGAAATGTGACAAAAAAAAATAATAGATTTTTATATGAAAGAAAAATTGAAAAAGTGCATAGAGGGGAAGGGGTTAAATGCAGGTCTATACGGTGAGTGAATTTAACTTCTTTTAGGCTTGTGACCAGGACAAGGGGGCATCCTCTACGCCTAGAGGAGAGGCGATTTTACCATCACCATAGACAGGGGGCATCCTCTACGCCTAGAGGAGAGGAGGTTCTACCATCACCATAGACAAAGGTTCTTTACTGTAAGAGCAGTGAGACTATGGAACTCTCTGCCGCAGGAGGTTGTTATGGCGGACTCTATGTACATGTTCAGGAGAGGCCTGGATGACTTTCTGGATAGAAAAAATATCCCGGGTTATGGGGATAAAACATTTATTTAATTCTTAAAGGTTGGACTTGATGGACTTGCGTCTCCTTCCAGCCTTATATACTATGATACTATGATACTTCTCAATCCCCATTACGACTATGGTCCTCCAGCCCTAGGACCTGGTTTGGTGTTATGTATGTGGATACTACACTCACATATCGGGTTGTACACCATAGAGGAGGACTTATTCTTCCTGGAAGTTAAACTATTTTCATAATTCCAGAACATTTGCCGTCTGCTGTAACATTTCCTGCAATCCAACATCTGAGGTCATGATTGATGGAAGCAATGAGTTTTTTTTAGATAAAAGTATCTTATTTTTTAATAATGAATCTTCCAGAATATTAATAACCCTCCGCAGATTCACCGGGGTCTCGTCATTCACCTCATTTCCTCTTTGCAGACAACACAATACGTGCCTGCCACAATAACTCTGATCCCCTGGCGGCCGCTGACATCTAGGACTTATTCCTGTTAGTAAGAGGAAGCTCATCTGTCTGTAAATGGGTCATTATTTTTATCAAAGTAGAAGGGGTAGAATAAATTATGAAATAGATCTTCATAATGATCCTTGTATCAATTGTATCTTAAGCCCCAGTATGGAGTTATGCCGCGCTACGACATGTAGTGGCTTATCATTAGTCCAGGGACTATTTTTCAGTCTGGAGGTCTGACTTCTTCTTCAGGGGTTCCTGAAATGATCTACAAGACATCCCGAGCCTACCTCCATGTTGTCTACATCTCAAATGCCCCCTTCCTGGTCTTCACATCCTTGGTCCTGAAACTCTTCCATTGACTGGAGGTCCAAGTTTTCTGGGTTCTTGGTATGGATCTTCTGGGTTCTTGGTATGGATCTTCTGGGTTCTTGGTATGGATCTTCTGGGTTCTTGGTATGGATCTTCTGGGTTCTTGGTATGGATCTTCAGGGTTCTTGGTATGGATCTTCTGGGTTCTTGGTATGGATCTTCTGGGTTCTTGGTATGGATTTTCTGGGTTCTTGGTATGGATTTTCTGGGTTCTTGGTATGGATTTTCTGGGTTCTTGGTCTGGGTTCAGGTGGTTGATTGTCGGAAGCTCTCCATCAAATCCATAGAGGTTCTCCACTATGGTCAGCAGTACTAGGTACACATCCTATTATCCAACATCTTGGAAAATCTCCCCAACATGGGCTGTCTACCACTCTTTGGTCCCCTCTGGGACACAGCCACCAAATCAGGTCATACTCACCATATTTCGGGTCCTGAAGCTCAATCCTAGGCACGAGTGTCCAAATTCTCATGGTCCAAAAAATGTTTGATAACCCTATGAAGCAGTTTGTCTACCTATTCAAGGTCAGTGGTACCAGGTCCCAATCTCATTGACTCTTCCCTAGGCTGGAGGTCCAACATTTCCACCAAAATTATTTAGACTAACCATTAAGTGCTTGTGCCAACCTAACTGTTCGAATGCCTGGACCTGGCAGAGGAATAAGGATACAGTCAGTGTCGGGGGGTGGGAGTGGGAGATGTCACTGGTCATGGACATGACCACCAGGATCATAGGACTCTTTTTTTGGACATAATGTCAAATTCTGGTGACATACGTGGCCTCTCATTATCTGTCACCACCAGAGGTGGGACGAGAAGCTCTGACATGTAAGACCTGACCTCGTTTATCTGTCTATCATTATTAGATAAGGTTACATTAGTACGGATATGGCAGCAGAGCTGGCTAATCTTCACAAATAAACATGGCCGTCCGTTTCAGAGACACCCAGTCTGAGTGGTCCTGCCATGGGCGTAGCGGCAGGTAACAGGGCGAGAAAATATTCTGCAGATCCCTGCAGCCCATTCACACTGACTCCTGTTCTATATCCTGTTTTTCTGACTGTGCGGTGTCAAAGGGTGTAAAAATATGTTGTTAACAGTGAGCTGCTGATTCTGGAAACCTTATACCTCGCCCCTCTCTGTACACGTCTACGGCCAAGGAAAAACTTCTAACATAAACAATCTCCGAAAAGGTGAATTAGCCGGGAGTGGGATGTATACAATGTTCAGTTTGTGTGTCGCCTGCTATGACATATGACTTATGGCAGCACTAAATAGGGGGTCCCCTCTGGCTTCACACTCAATGAAAACTTTGGTCTCCACGTGGTCCAAAGTTCAGGATCAATTATGTTCAGTTGTGTGATGTGGAAATTAGGGGAACAGACCCTGGTTATGTTGATGGTTGGGTTAATAGAGTATAAAGAACATATCAGTGTCTATATATGTACCTATATAATGAACATAGAGTGAAATAGTAAGACATTGGGGCAGATCTACTTACCCGGTCCTGTTGCGATCCTCGCTGTGTGTTGTCCGACGAGGATTTGGGTCTGTTTTGCTTCCCCGCTGAGGTCCGCCGGAGTTCACCTTCTTCTTCCTGGTGCATGTAAGACCTTGATCTTGCTACACAATTTTGTTTTTAAATTCTGCGGTTTGTCCAAATTAGTTGGCACAAGCCGACGCCAATGCGCCAAAATCCGATCGCGTGCGCCAAAAACCCGGGGCAATTCAGTGCATAAAGGAAATATTTGGGAAACCCAACAGAATCATGGTTCGCAAACATCTTGCTCTAGAACTTCTTTTCCAGGTCCACCAATGTATCACCCCGATGTTCAAAACCTAAGATCTCTCTGTACCTCTGTCCGGGTGTCTCTCTGTGACTTTTTTCTCTGTTTCTCTGTCTCCCTGGACCTGGTCTTCAGCCAGAAGTTTACACCCTCGAAAAAGCTGCCGCAATGGTGGTGGCACATGAGCGCTGGCATTTTCTCTAGGATCATCGTTCCCGAATGAAGTCATAGATAGGGAGCATGGTTCCTTCAGGCACAAGTTTGGGTTGGGCATTAGGACTCACCCCCTTCCCCGTGCACACTAGCATTTTCCCTAGGATTTCCTGTGACATCATCAGAGAGGGAGGTTTCTAAGGAAAATCAGATGTGCATGCACCGCGTTTTCTCTTGGATCGCTAGATCTTGATGACATCACAGAGAGCGATGATCCTAAGATAATTGATGATGACATTTGAAAGGTAACACCCATAATCGGTTCAAGTATTGGGTGAACGGGTGCGCAAGGCTTCAAAATGAGACAGGTCTCCATAAACATTCCCCATTCCTCTGATCCACATGGTCCCATAGCAAAGCTAATGGCATAGCTTAAGAGGTTGGTCCAGTTGGTTTGGGGAGCCAGAGAGAAGCGGGTTGGTGACCTGCATCTTCTCTGCATGCTTTCAACTAAACCATCATCCACAGGATGCCAATACAATCTAAAGAGATCATTAACGCCCTTAGGGACCAAGTCATAAATTAGGGGGTCCCCATAAATACTAAACTACCCTATGTCATGAAGCATCTTTCGGCTCTATTTGGGAGAATTCAATCAATTATACTCCTATATTCCACCCAAGTTGCCATCCTAATGTCCACCAACAACCCAAAATCAGGGCTGCATCCCCACTATAGAGCAGGGGGTGGAAAAACCTGAAGGACACACAACGCTGAAAGTGAACCACTTGCTGTAAGGTCCATGTTGCTTTACAGTTGTTGTCAAACCAAAGACAATTGTCACTTTGAAATAGGGGATAAGAGTCAAAATGAGGATGCTGATCACTGGAGGTCCAATCACTGGAGGACCCCAAATGATCAGGACAATATTTACTATGAAGGAAGGGTTATTGCATATGGGGAACTTATACAGGCAGTCCCAGAGCTACATCCAAGATAGGGTCTGTAGGTTTGTTCTTAAGTTGAATTTGTATGTAAGTCGGAACTGTATACTTTATCATTGTAAACCCCAGCCAAATTTTTTTTAAAAATGTTGGATTCTCATAAGAACCAGGAGTAACAATAAATCTTCATTACAGACACCTGTGATAACTGTTATAGCTGAGGGATAGCCTAGGGATAAAGTACAGTAATTACTGACATCCAGAGGTCCGTTTGTAACTAGGGGTCGTATGTAAGTCAGGTGTTCTTAAGTAGGGGACCGCCTGTACTCCAGTTGGTGCTTATAATAATTGGCCAATGGGGCTTCATTCTTATGGAAGACTTTGATCATTGTTGATCCAGCAGCTGAACCCCCGGCATGACACTGAGATATGAGATAGACCTTTAAGGAAGTCTAAAGCTCCTGAGACACCCAACAAGTAAAACCATAATTGTACAGAGCCCTTTATTAGTTTCAGTTTTTTGGAACTAGTTAGACATTGGTCCTGTTAGTCCTTCAATTTAAGCTACAGAAGCTTATAGGGGCAGATTTACTTACCCGGTCCAGTCGCGATCCGGTGGCGCGTTGTCCGATGTGGATTCGGGTCTGCCGGGATTCAGTAAGGTCGTGCGCTCGATATCCAGCAGGTGTCACTGCTGCACCGAGGTCTGCCGGAGTTCACCTTCTTCTTCCAGGTGCAAGTGAGTGCGTGTCTTATGACACAAGTTATTTTTTAAATTCCGCGTTTTTTCCGAATCCGTCGGGTTGTCCGGCGGCCACGGCCCCCGATTTCTGTCACGTGAAAGCCAACGCCGATGCATCACAATCTGATCGCGTGTGCCAAAACCCTGTGGAAATTCGGCGCAAAACGGAAATATTTGGGAAACCCGACGGAATCACGGACGCAAGACCCTTAGTAAATGAGCCCCATAGGCTTCATAGGCATTTTTCCTGCTTCTACGGAGACAAGAGGTGGGATTTCTGCCATCTATGTTGGGTACAGCATCCATTTTCACCAGATGAGCAGCACTGCGCTCCTCATGGGAGGGGCTTTATCAATGATCCAACGTCATTGGTCCACCCCTCAGAGATTCATTTTAACCATTGTGTAAATGTGCCTCTAGATGGCGCTATAAGGCGTCGGAATCAGGTGACCGGATACAGAAGCTTTGATTTTAACCTCGTAGCTCGTAGGACCCGTGCCGGCGCGGTAAGGGTTAACCATGGCCGCAGTAGTCATGCATCATGGATGGTTTTTTAAATGTAGGGCGGTACATCATAATTTCAGAAAAGAAAACTTAGCAAGTTACCGTAAGCTTAACCAAACAAATACTTCAGACTCGCTGCAATATGTCATCTATAAAGCGAGCAGTCAACATCGGCTTAAATTTCATCTTGGCCGAAGGCTCCTTCTAGAACAGCCCAAACCACCGAGAAATTTCCTCACGTCAGAACCACTTTCCTTTGTTTTGTTATTTCTTCTTCTTCTTCTTTAATCCCCAGGCCCTATGTCTAGCGCTATGATGTCAGCAATGCTCGGGGTTTAACCCCTCACTGCCCCCCGGCCTAGTGGAAATGTGTAGGTGGGGTGCCAAAAATAACTTAGAAAAAGCCGCACAATGTAAAAATTCTACATAAAAAGATCACAAACATTTAAGGGAAATGTTTTCCTTCATTAAATCCATCAGTAATAGGACGGAGGACAGAAAATGACACTTGTTACAGCATTATTACAGCACTTAAAGGGGATGTCCAGCAAATAAAAAAACTATGTTCAGCTGAAAATAAAAAAAATATAAGTAAATATAAGGCTGTAGGACGCACCACTATATAATGCACCCCAGATTTAGTCATCCAGAAAAAGGAAAAATGTATTTTGCATAAAAAAAATCCTCGTTGGTCGCACACAAGCACAGCATTGCTACATCCATCCACTGACACACAGCACACACAGCTCTGCGACATCACTCTCACACAAATCTCTTACATCTATTCATTCACATACAGCTCTGCTACATCCATTCACACATATCTCTGCTACATCCATTCCCACTTTCACACAGCTATGCTACATCCATTAACTTACACACGGCTTTGCTTCATTCACTCACACACAGGTCTGCTACAGCTATGCTACATCCATTAACTTACACACAGCTTTGCTTCATTCACTCACACACAGGTCTGCTACATTCCATTTGTTCACATACAGCTCTGCTACATCCATTCATTCACTCACACGCAGCTCTGCTACATCCATTCACTCACACACTGCTCTGCTACACACTTTCACTCTCACACATGTCTGCTACATTCCATTTGTTCACATACAGCTCTGCTACACATGTTCACTCAAACATAGCTCTGCTACACACATTCACTCACACACTGCTCTACTACACACATTCACTCACACACTGCTCTACTACACACATTCACTCACACACAGCTCTGATACATCCATTTACTCACACACAGCTCTGATACATCCATTCTCTCACACACAGCTACACACATTCCCTCACACAGAGCTCTGCTTCACATATATTCACTCACACACAGCTCTGATACATCTATTCATTTACATACAGCTCTGCTACATCCTGCTACACTCACAAATCACTGCTACATTCATTCACTTACAAACAGCTCTGCTTCATTCACTCAGGTTTACTACATACATACATTTGCTCGCTCACTCACTCACTCACTCACATAAACATACTTAGTACTGCAACATCCATTTACTCACGCACACAGTTCTTTTTCATACCCAGTCCCAGTTCTCGGCAGCAATAGAGGGTTTCAGTGATGCAGGAGGCATGTGCTTAGGACACAGTAATATTCATGTTGGAATGAGCAAGAAGCGGGAGAACGATGCAGAGGATTTGCTCTCTAGGGAGAAGAGCATGATCAGCGCTTCACCTGATCTCCTAGACAGCAGTCAGGAGTCTGACAGTGCTGGATCCTCTGGACCTTAAGACTATAAGATGCAGGAATTTTAGCAACATTTTTGTCTTGCTAAAATGTGCAGCTTATAATCCAAAAAATTTTTTTTTCCTTTTCCCAGAGAACCAGCAGTGTTGGTGGTGAGCTACAGCAGTCACAAAAAGGCAGCTCGCTCACAGCCACCATACGATACAACTTTACGGATCCTGAGGGAAATTGTTTAATTGTGTGATGGTGTGGTGAGCATACCCAGTGTCACCGCACTGTGATCTTGCCGAGAGGAGCTGGACATCTGCATTTGTGTCTGTTCCTATGGAGATGGGAGGGGTAAGGAGTGCTCACCGTGGCCCATCTCCCCCGGTCGAAACAAACTTCACCCTGTTTGCATCCCCTTTGGGCATTGACATAAAATTTCATTAATCTGCTAATCTAATTTTTTATCTGTGTGAAGATAATGTCCCATAAATGTTGTAACTTAGAAAATAGATAGGTGTCCTTGGATATGACCACCCCCACACTCTTCCAGGACTGTCCAGACATGCGCTATTGAGTCCCACCCAACCACTTGGATTCAGTGTTCATTACCACAGGGTGGCTGAGTAACATGCAGCAGCTCCCGGGCATTTCGCAAGCAAAGACTATTCTTTTTTTTTTGTGCAATTGCTCCAGCAGAGGTGGTCGTATCCAAGGACAACAATCTTGTTTCTAATGGGACAAAATTGGAATTTATCTTCACATTGATTTAAAGAAATGTATGTATATGACAGATGAATTAAAATAGAGGCGAATGTCCAGATGAAGATGCCCCTTTAAGAGTAGATTCAGCACACATGTTCCTGTGTGAATAGGCACTTACAGTATGGTAACTAAACATCCATCACTGGAGAATATGACATGATAAACATTAAATTAGTCGAGAAGAAGTGAGAAGAACTCTACAAAAATAAAATATGGTGAAGTTCTCCAAATCATCAATTTAGAACTTAAATGCTTCAATATTTTCAGGACATTTCAATTTTTGAGCCCAAGATTTGTGTTAACAAGAAAGCGATCAATAATAATTTTCCTTCCATCTGCAAAGCACCAAGAAACAAAAGCCAGATTCCTGTTCTTGTCTTTGATGTTCCTGCCCCGGCTGCCTGATCCCAGCTGGAGCAGGATCCCTGCTGATACTTCTTATCAAACTGTAATGTCCTGCCAAAAAGTTGAGTAGGAATCTGACCCCCGGCGCTCCCCGGAGGTCCTTCTGATGTAGTGATGATGTTAATTAGTGTCTAATTGAGTGACTAACATGAGCAATCAACCCAAAAATGAATGATCCTTCACTATCAGGAATCTGACTTACTAAATTGTCCAAAAGTCGGGAAAAGGAAGAAGCAACAGAGAGGAAACAAAAAGGAAGTAAAGGATTTGAATTCATAATTTGGATGTAGTTTTTGACACAAAACCAGGTTTTAGATTTTAGACTTGAAATATTATAGTAAATATAAACATGGTACAGAGCTCCATAGCAAAATGTGGTAGAGCCCAACCCTCATTATTAATTCTGGGAATTTCCTAGTGGAATTCCACCACTAGGGGGAGCTCAGTGTATTAGAATGAATACAGACTCAATGGAATCTCTTTGCCTAGAACCTTGACTTAATGGCAACTACAATACCTCTCATGGTGCAAAGCAGGAGAAGAAGATGAGCACAGGGCCCCCCCTTTCCATATGGGCCCCAAAGCAGCAGCATGATATGATACATCTTTATTGATCTCGTAGCTTTGATACTCCTCCCTTTATAGCCTCAAAGTAAGCTCACGCAACAGATTTTCAGCTGGAAAATTTGTATCAAATTTGGTGAAGACCTCAATGTTCAAGTTTTTCATCATACATTTTGCCGGAGTGGAAAATGCTTACAAATAGGGGAGCCTCCCGTTCAAATGAATAGAAGGCGGAGGTTGCTATTCTGAACAGACACTAAGGCCACAGACAAAGACAATGATAGTTTTGTTAAAGCTTCACCAAATTTTTTGTAAGATTTTATTTGGGCCCAAATCTATTCGGTCCGAGTTGATGTTGCCTTAAAGGTCCTGGAAAGTGTTATATTAATCTCATCTAGGCCTCTAAAATACAGGGACTTGTCTTCATAATCTTTTTTTACAAATGTCTTAATTTTCAGTCTTTACAAAAATTATAAAATGGAAGCCAAACGGACAATAACGGAATAACCATCAAAAGTCCTTGTAAATCAATGGACACTCAATAGAACCTTTGGACTTCCCTTATCATATATATAAGAGTGGCCCAAAGGGAAAAGACCGGTCCAAAGGCCGCCACTAGATTACCGATATGTCACATCTAGAAAAGATTTTTGGAGCAGATAGGATATCAAGGCCATCTACCAGATTTCGGATGTGGCCTGCATCTAATCATGCTCCTCCAGGGTGAGGGGGTAACAAGAGTGGGTCTTGATTCAAACTCTACAAATATTTGGACTTCCACAAATTGTGTGCCAAAGGCAACACAACCAAACTTAGACCGGACGAAGACTCAACCGTTGACAAGGGACAAGTATCCCTTGTCAACGGTTGAGTCTTCGTCCAGTCTAAGTTTGGTTGTCATGGTCATGCCTCGGCCACATATGGTCATGGTCATGGTCATGCCTCGGCTACTAGGGTCCATATGGAGGATTCCCCTGGTTGACTATTGATAGGATAAGAAATCCAGCCCCATTCTGGGAGAATTTTATTAGACCTCATTTGATTCTTCTGTAAAATGCAGATTTTTTTAAAGAATTTTTTATGAAAATGATAAATGACTAATAAGTGGTCAGAAGATGCGTTGGTCTATCTGCTGAGTTGGCCTATAGCTGTGTTGTACCCACAGGCCCATCATGTTGGCTCTGATCTTCCTTCGCCCACCTCTTTTCTTTGACTACTTCATTTGAAACTTTTTTGGCCTGTGGTCAAGTGAAACACCAATTTACTAGGAGGGGTGACTGAGGCTTCTCTAAGGTCCGGGTGTTAATAAACATCTTTCTGATCCCGAGGTCCTCAGAATGTTCTTCACGTGGAGCAGAACTCATGGAATTCCAGGCTAAATATACTGCGGCGCATGACCTGAGGTTTGGGCTGCCCAACAGCTTGGACCGCTGCCCGCGCTGAGCCATTTATAGACTTCATTCTTCAGCCCAGAATACATCATATGATTCTTTTTCAGACCACAATCGAAAGGAATTAGGTCTTTTCTAAAAACAAGACTCGAATTATGCAAATGGCGTTGGTCTAACTCTATGCCCTAACAAACACCAGGGAGTCACAGGAGAAACTTGTGGGTTTAAAATAGTCCTGCTGTGGTCGAACGGGTGTGAAATTTGGATTTTTATGACTATTTTTTACTCTTCTGTATGGAGGTACTATGAAGCGGTGACACTTTGTGGCCAACTTCTGATTCGTTTTTTTTCCGTATAACTTAGGCACAAAACCTGATGAAAACATATGCATATACAACACCCCTGCCAATACTTAGGCAGGGTGGTACTTGTGAAAAACGCCCTCTCCAGGTCAGGAGATGTTAGGGGAAGTCGCGAGCCCTCTATGAAGGTTCTAGAACCTGGTCATTATGTAATTGCAGCTGTAGCCTCTGCCTGGTAAGGCAATAGTTAAATGGGTGAAAGATGTTATCCAATTATGTGGCTGTAGTGTAAACTGGAGTGTGATTGGAGAGGTGCTACCACCTGACCAGGGGGAGTATAAAACCCCCGTGCAGGGGGAGCACATGGTCTTAGTCCAGTCTTAGCTGGTCTGTCCAGACCTCATGATCTTTCCACGTGGCAGAGAGTCAGACCTGCTGTCAGAGTGAAGAGAGAGACAGTATGTAGCACATCTTTAGTGCTGTCAAAGAAACCAATCCCAGGAACCGAGTCAGGAGACTCTACTACAGAGCTGCAGCTTCCACAGTTGGACGCGGCTCCATCTCCATTATCCCAGGCTGCATCTACTACCAGGCTGAGGACCCCTCTACACGACCACTCCAGTACCAGAATCTGCTGTTGACCGTTTAAGCCCGTTGCCTGCTACCTGTTGTTTGATAAAGAACCGTGAGTTATTTTGCACAGCGTTGTCTCCATCTGATCCCTGGATACGGCTGTTACCACCACGGGCTTCCCCATCCATTACCCAGGGACTTATCTTACAGACACTCAAGGGTTGCCCCTGGTAGAACCAGTACATCAGCCTCTCCCTCCATACTTCTTGCACACACCACCCTGCTGGAGACCTGCCAGGCTGTAGGACAGCCCTCCGGTTCCCCATACCAAGCACCGTGACACTAGCGTGCCTAGGCCGCAACCGCCAGCCACTCCGGTATTCTGGGCCACGGCTGCCTCCAGGCCCCAAGAAAAGGCCAGTCCCCGGTTGGGGATGTTGCACATATAGATAGATAGAGAGATGATGTGAGTCGGTGTATGATAGCTCCGCCGCTGCTCCAGCACAGCCAGATACATCAGGAGGCTTTGTGTATCCGGTGGGGTCCTGCACAGCGTTTAGGTCCTGCCAAATTTTTATATGTGCTGGCTGCAGCAAGTGTGCTGATGCGAGGGCAGGAACGCCCTGAGCCGGCCCACTCCTTGCCGGCCCACTCCTCGCCGGCCCACTCCTCACCGGCCCACTCCTCGCCGGCCCACTCCTCCCCGGCCCACTCCTCGCCGGCCCACTCCTCGCCGGCCCACTCCTCGCCGGCCCACTCCTCCCCGGCCCACTCCTCACCGGCCCACTCCTCGTCAGCCGTGCTGTGAAGCGATGAATTGATACAGAACGTGTAAACCTTTTCATTGCACAAACAATATCAATTGTTTTCTGGAATTTGCTTAAAGTGGACCGCCCCGTTAAGTATATGAGGAGTTGTACTAGTGGTTTCCAAAGTCTGATGAAAAATAAGAAAGTAAACATACCCTGTTACAATTTTCGGCACTGATTGCTTGGCTGGAAATGCCATTGGTCAGGGGAGGACAAGTCCGGATGTAACTGTAGGACACTGAAATTGGGATCTGTAGCAGAGTTAATAAAATTTCCCTTTTTTCCATCACCTCTGCCCTGCAGGAGATACCTTGCACTGTCGACCTATAAAACGGCGCCCCCTTCCTTCCTGCCTAAAATTAATATATCATGTTATTTTTTCTTAGCATGTAGGTCCTCCACGCCGTGTCTCACTCCCATACTGCCATCAGGTGTGAAGAGACCCTATTTTTAATTGTCATACCCTCATTTGTTGCAGGTGACTCTGCCCCTAATGTTGCCCCCCACCTTTCTGCAGTTTACGCTGCCTGAGGCAAGAGGCTCAACTCGCCTCATGGCTGCTGCCCTGGACTCTAGGGTGTTTTTAGGATTTTATAAAACCCAAAACACATCTGGTAGAACGTGGACTTTATTAAACAATGCTTATTCTGAGGCTCTGGTTTTATTAGATGGATTTGGGTCTCAGTATCCCATCACACGAGTCTCCGGCTCAGCGGGATCTTCCTTGTGCATTTGTAGAAGCCTCTACCGATAGGACAACCATGTCGACCACCCGTGACATCGACAGCCCTCCACCAGCTGTGACAGATGACTGGGCAGGAGATAAGGTGCCCTTTAAGACCCAAAAGGGAAGACAAAAACACCCCGGCCTCGGTTTGTTTAGAAAATTCCTGCTACCACTTTGCTAAAATAATAATCGCACCCCAAATTTAATTGGAATTCGCCTCTCTCAGAATGTAAAATAAATAGTCACCGGAGGACAGATTAGAGAAGACGTGTTATCTGCTAATGGGGTTCACAGATCTTACATGTAAACTTATGGGGAAGGGTCTTAGGGCTGTGACAGATTTATCTGCTCCGCTACTTATAGCAACTGGAGAGGAAGCCAAAGGATGACGGGGATTTAAACAATTAGGAAAGTGAGTGTCCACATGATATTTCCATAAAAAACTCGTAAAATCAGAATTAGCGGAGTCAGCTTTACCATAAAGAAATATTCACCTGAATGGACTGAATCAGCATTAGTGATTCACAAGATTAGTATCTTATATGTAGGCACAGCGCAGTACTACTGCTCCTATCCTGTATATATGGACACAGCACAGTACTACTGCTCCTATCCTGTATATATGGACACAGCACAGTACTACTACTCCTATCCTGTATATATGGGAACAGTACAGTACTACTACTCCTATCCTGTATATATGGGCACAGCACAGTAGTACTACTCCTACCCTGTATATATGGACTCAGCACAGTACTACTACTCCTATCCTGTATATATATAGGCACAGCACAGTACTACTACTCCTATCCTGTATATATGGGCACATCACAGTACTACTACTCCTATCCTGTATATATGGACACAGCACAGCACTACTACTCCTATCCTGTATATATGGGCACAGCACAGTACTACTGCTCCTATCCTGTATATATGGGCACAGCACAGTACTACTACTCCTATCCTGTATATATAGGCACAGCACAGTACTACTACTGCTATCCAGTATATATGGGTACAGCACAGTACTACTACTCCTATCCTGTATATATAGGCACAGCACAGTACTACTACTGCTATCCAGTATATATGGGTACAGCACAGTACTACTACTCCTATCCTGTATATATGGGCACAGCACAGTACTACTACTCCTATCCTGTATATATGGACTCAGCACAGTACTACTACTCCTATCCTGTATATATATAGGCACAGCACAGTACTACTACTGCTATCCTGTATATATGGGCACAGCACAGTACTACTACTCCTATCCTGTATATATGGACTCAGCACAGTACTACTACTCCTATTGTGTATATATAGGCACAGCACAGTAGTACTACTCCTATCCTGTATATATGGGCACAGCACAGTACTACTACTCCTATCCTGTGTATATGGGCACAGTACTACTACTCCTATCCTGTATATATGGGCACAGCACAGTACTACTACTCCTATCCTGTGTATATGGGCACAGTACTACTACTCCTATCCTGTATATATGGGCACAGCACAATACTACTACTCCTATCCTGTATAAATAGGCATAGCACAGAACTACTACTCCTATCCTGTATATATGGGCACAGCACAGTACTACTACTCCTATCCTGTATATATGGGAACAGTACTACTACTCCTATCCTGTATAAATAGGCACAGCACAGTACTACTACTCCTATCCTGTATAAATAGGCACAGCACAATACTAGAGAAGGGAGATGAAGGTATAAAACCTATATACCAAGTAAGTCCAGATCCATGTGGTACGTAATAGTGTGTGGGTCGGACCGGTATGGTAAGTAACACACCAAAGAAAGGCTTCCCATGAGCATACACAAAAACAAAAGGTACCCCTTTAAGGAGGAACAGGGAAAAAGGGGTAAAAGGAAGCACTGTATATATGGACACAGCACATAAATAGGCACAGCACAGTACTACTACTCCCATCCTGTATATATAGGCACAGCACAGTACTACTACTCCTATCCTGTATATATGGATAAAGCTCAGTACTACTACTCCTATCCTGTATATATGGAAACAGTACAGTACTACTACTCCTATCCTGTATATATGGGCACAGCACAGTACTACTACTCCTATCCTGTATATATAGGCACAGCACAGTACTACTACTCCTATCCTGTATATATAGGCACAGCACAGTACTACTACTCCTATTCTGTATATATGGGTACAGCACAGTACTACTACTCCTATCCTGTATATATAGGCACAGCACAGTACTACTACTCCTATCCTGTATATATGGGTACAGCACAGTACTACTACTTCTATCCTGTATATATGGGCACAGCACAGTACTACTACTCCTATCCTGTATATATGGACTCAGCACAGTACTACTACTCCTATCCTGTATATATATAGGCACAGCACAGTACTACTACTCCTATCCTGTATATATGGGCACAGCACAGTACTACTACTGCTATCCTGTATATATGGGCACAGCACAGTACTACTACTCCTATCCTGTATACATGGACTCAGCACAGTACTACTACTCCTATCGTGTATATATAGGCACAGCACAGTAGTACTACTCCTATCCTGTATATATGGGCACAGCACAGTACTACTACTCCTATCCTGTATATATGAGCACAGCACAGTACTACTACTCCTATCCTGTATAAATAGGCACAGCACAGAACTACTACTCCTATCCTGTATATATGAGCACAGCACAGTACTACTACTCCTATCCTGTGTATATGGGCACAGTACTACTCCTCCTATCCTGTATATATGAGCACAGCACAGTACTACTACTCCTATCCTGTGTATATGGGCACAGTACTACTACTCCTATCCTGTATATATGGGCACAGCATAGTACGACTACTCCTATCCTGTATATATGGGCACAGCACAGTACTACTACTCCTATCCTGTATATATGGGCACAGCACAATACTACTACTCCTATCCTGTATAAATAGGCACAGCACAGAACTACTACTCCTATCCTGTATATATGGGCACAGCACAGTACTACTACTCCTATCCTGTATATATGGGAACAGTACAGTACTACTACTCCTAACCTGTATAAATAGGCACAGCACAATACTAGAGAAGGGAGATGAAGGTATAAAACCTATATACCAAGTAAGTCCAGATCCATGTGGTACGTAATAGTGTGTGGGTCGGACCGGTATGGTAAGTAACACACCAAAGAAAGGCTTCCCATGAGCATACACAAAAACAAAAGGTACCCCTTTAAGGAGGAACAGGGAAAAAGGGGTAAAAGGAAGCACTGTATATATGGACACAGCACATAAATAGGCACAGCACAGTACTACTACTCCCATTCTGTATATATAGGCACAGCACAGTACTACTACTCCTATCCTGTATATATGGATAAAGCTCAGTACTACTACTCCTATCCTGTATATATGGGAACAGTACAGTACTACTACTCCTATCCTGTATATATGGGCACAGCACAGTACTACTACTCCTATCCTGTATATATAGGCACAGCACAGTACTACTACTCCTATCCTGTATATATAGGCACAGCACAGTACTACTACTCCTATTCTGTATATATGGGTACAGCACAGTACTACTACTCCTATCCTGTATATATAGGCACAGCACAGTACTACTACTCCTATCCTGTATATATGGGTACAGCACAGTACTACTACTTCTATCCTGTATATATGGGCACAGCACAGTACTACTACTCCTATCCTGTATATATGGACTCAGCACAGTACTACTACTCCTATCCTGTATATATATAGGCACAGCACAGTACTACTACTCCTATCCTGTATATATGGGCACAGCACAGTACTACTACTGCTATCCTGTATATATGGGCACAGCACAGTACTACTACTCCTATCCTGTATACATGGACTCAGCACAGTACTACTACTCCTATCGTGTATATATAGGCACAGCACAGTAGTACTACTCCTATCCTGTATATATGGGCACAGCACAGTACTACTACTCCTATCCTGTATATATGAGCACAGCACAGTACTACTACTCCTATCCTGTATAAATAGGCACAGCACAGAACTACTACTCCTATCCTGTATATATGAGCACAGCACAGTACTACTACTCCTATCCTGTGTATATGGGCACAGTACTGCTACTCCTATCCTGTATATATGGGCACAGCACAATACTACTACTCCTATCCTGTATAAATAGGCACAGCACAGAACTACTACTCCTATCCTGTATATATGGGCACAGCACAGTACTACTACTCCTATCCTGTATATATGGGAACAGTATTACTACTCCTATCCTGTATAAATAGGCACAGCACAATACTAGAGAAGGGAGACAAACCTATATACCAAGTAAGTCCAGATCCATGTGGTACGTAATAGTGTGTGGGTCGGACCGGTATGGTAAGTAACACACCAAAGAAAGGCTTCCCATGAGCATACACAAAAACAAAAGGTACCCCTTTAAGGAGGAACAGGGAAAAAGGGGTAAAAGGAAGCACTGTATATATGGACACAGCACATAAATAGGCACAGCACAGTACTACTACTCCCATCCTGTATATATAGGCACAGCACAGTACTACTACTCCCATCCTGTATATATAGGCACAGCACAGTACTACTACTCCTATCCTGTATATATGGGCACAGCACAGTACTACTACTCCTATTCTGTATATATGGGCACAGCACAGTACTATTACTCATATCCTGTATATATGGGCACAGCACAGTACTACTACTCCTACCCTGTATATATGGGTATAGCTCAGTACTACTACTCCTATCCTGTATATATGGGCACAGCACAGTACTATTACTCATATCCTGTATATATGGGCACAGCACAGTACTACTACTCCTACCCTGTATATATGGGTACAGCTCAGTACTACTACCTCTATCCTGTATATATGGGTACAGCACAGTACTACTACTCCTATCCTGTATATATGGGCACAGCACAGTACTACTACTCCTATCCTGTATATTTGGATAAAGCTCAGTACTACTACTCCTATCCTGTATATATGGGAACAGTACAGTACTACTACTCCTATCCTGTATATATGGGCACAGCACAGTACTACTACTCCTATCCTGTATATATGGACACAGCACAGTACTACTACTCCTATCCTGTATATATGGGCACAGCACAGTACTACTACTCCTATTCTGTATATATGGGCACAGCACAGTACTACTACTCCTATCCTGTATATATGGACACAGCACAGTACTACTACTCCTATCCTGTATATATGGGCACAGCACAGTACTACTACTCCTATCCTGTATATATGGGAACAGTACAGTACTACTACTCCTAACCTGTATAAATAGGCACAGCACAATACTAGAGAAGGGAGATGAAGGTATAAAACCTATATACCAAGTAAGTCCAGATCCATGTGGTACGTAATAGTGTGTGGGTCGGACCGGTATGGTAAGTAACACACCAAAGAAAGGCTTCCCATGAGCATACACAAAAACAAAAGGTACCCCTTTAAGGAGGAACAGGGAAAAAGGGGTAAAAGGAAGCACTGTATATATGGACACAGCACATAAATAGGCACAGCACAGTACTACTACTCCCATTCTGTATATATAGGCACAGCACAGTACTACTACTCCTATCCTGTATATATGGATAAAGCTCAGTACTACTACTCCTATCCTGTATATATGGGAACAGTACAGTACTACTACTCCTATCCTGTATATATGGGCACAGCACAGTACTACTACTCCTATCCTGTATATATAGGCACAGCACAGTACTACTACTCCTATCCTGTATATATAGGCACAGCACAGTACTACTACTCCTATTCTGTATATATGGGTACAGCACAGTACTACTACTCCTATCCTGTATATATAGGCACAGCACAGTACTACTACTCCTATCCTGTATATATGGGTACAGCACAGTACTACTACTTCTATCCTGTATATATGGGCACAGCACAGTACTACTACTCCTATCCTGTATATATGGACTCAGCACAGTACTACTACTCCTATCCTGTATATATATAGGCACAGCACAGTACTACTACTCCTATCCTGTATATATGGGCACAGCACAGTACTACTACTGCTATCCTGTATATATGGGCACAGCACAGTACTACTACTCCTATCCTGTATACATGGACTCAGCACAGTACTACTACTCCTATCGTGTATATATAGGCACAGCACAGTAGTACTACTCCTATCCTGTATATATGGGCACAGCACAGTACTACTACTCCTATCCTGTATATATGAGCACAGCACAGTACTACTACTCCTATCCTGTATAAATAGGCACAGCACAGAACTACTACTCCTATCCTGTATATATGAGCACAGCACAGTACTACTACTCCTATCCTGTGTATATGGGCACAGTACTGCTACTCCTATCCTGTATATATGGGCACAGCACAATACTACTACTCCTATCCTGTATAAATAGGCACAGCACAGAACTACTACTCCTATCCTGTATATATGGGCACAGCACAGTACTACTACTCCTATCCTGTATATATGGGAACAGTATTACTACTCCTATCCTGTATAAATAGGCACAGCACAATACTAGAGAAGGGAGACAAACCTATATACCAAGTAAGTCCAGATCCATGTGGTACGTAATAGTGTGTGGGTCGGACCGGTATGGTAAGTAACACACCAAAGAAAGGCTTCCCATGAGCATACACAAAAACAAAAGGTACCCCTTTAAGGAGGAACAGGGAAAAAGGGGTAAAAGGAAGCACTGTATATATGGACACAGCACATAAATAGGCACAGCACAGTACTACTACTCCCATCCTGTATATATAGGCACAGCACAGTACTACTACTCCTATCCTGTATATTTGGATAAAGCTCAGTACTACTACTCCTATCCTGTATATATGGGAACAGTACAGTACTACTACTCCTATCCTGTATATATGGGCACAGCACAGTACTACTACTCCTATCCTGTATATATGGACACAGCACAGTACTACTACTCCTATCCTGTATATATGGGCACAGCACAGTACTACTACTCCTATTCTGTATATATGGGCACAGCACAGTACTATTACTCATATCCTGTATATATGGGCACAGCACAGTACTACTACTCCTACCCTGTATATATGGGTATAGCTCAGTACTACTACTCCTATCCTGTATATATGGGCACAGCACAGTACTATTACTCATATCCTGTATATATGGGCACAGCACAGTACTACTACTCCTACCCTGTATATATGGGTACAGCTCAGTACTACTACCTCTATCCTGTATATATGGGTACAGCACAGTACTACTACTCCTATCCTGTATATATGGGCACAGCACAGTACTACTACTCCTATCCCGTATATATGGGCACAGCACAGTACTACTACTCCTATCCTGTATATATGGGAACAGTACTACTACTCCTATCCTGTATATATGGACACAGCACAGTACTACTACTCCTATCCTGTATATATGGACACAACACAGTACTACTACTTCTATCCTTTATATATGGGCACAGCACAGCACTACTACTCCTATCCTGTATATATGGGAACAGTACTACTACTCCTATCCTGTATATATGGACACAACACAGTACTACTACTTCTATCCTGTATATATGGGCACAGCACAGTACTACTACTCCTACCCTGTATATATGGGTATAGCTCAGTACTACTACTCCTATCCTGTATATATGGGCACAGCACAGTACTATTACTCATATCCTGTATATATGGGCACAGCACAGTAATACTACTCCTACCCTGTATATATGGGTACAGCTCAGTACTACTACCTCTATCCTGTATATATGGGTACAGCACAGTACTACTACTCCTATCCTGTATATATGGGCACAGCACAGTACTACTACTCCTATCCCGTATATATGGGCACAGCACAGTACTACTACTCCTATCCTGTATATATGGGAACAGTACTACTACTCCTATCCTGTATATATGGACACAGCACAGTACTACTACTCCTATCCTGTATATATGGACACAACACAGTACTACTACTTCTATCCTTTATATATGGGCACAGCACAGCACTACTACTCCTATCCTGTATATATGGGAACAGTACTACTACTCCTATCCTGTATATATGGACACAACACAGTACTACTACTTCTATCCTGTATATATGGGCACAGCACAGTACTACTACTCCTATCCTGTGTATATGGGCACAGCACAGTACTACTACTCCTATCCTGTATATATGGGTACAGCTCAGTACTACTACCTCTATCCTGTATATATGAGCACAGCACAGTACTACTACTCCTATCCCGTATATATGGGCACAGCACAGTACTACTACTCCTATCCTGTATATATGGGAACAGTACTACTACTCCTATCCTGTATATATGGACACAGCAGAGTACTACTACTCCTGTCCTGTATGTATGGGCACAGCACAGTACTACTACTCCTATCCTGTATATATGGGAACAGCACAGCACTACTACTCCTATCCTGTATATATGGGCACAGCACAGTACTACTACTCCTATCCTGCATACATGGACACAGCACAAAACTACTACTCCTATCATGTATATATGGGCACAGTAATGCACTACTACGCCTATCCTGTATATATGGGCACAGCACAGTACTACTACTCCTATACTGTATATATGGGTACAGCACAGTACTACTACTCCTATCCTGTATATATGAGCACAGCACAGTACTACTACTCCTATCCTGTATATATGGGCACAGCACAGTACTACTACTCCTATCCTGTATATATGAGCACAGCACAGTACTACTACTCCTATCCTGTATATATGGGCACAGCACAGTACTACTACTCCTATCCTGTGTATATGGGTACAGCACAGTACTACTACTCCTATCCTGTATATATGGGCACAGCACAGTACTACTACTCCTATCCTGTGTATATGGGTACAGCACAGTACTACTACTCCTATCCTGTATATATGGGAACAGCACAGAACTACTACTCCTATCCTGTATTCTGCAGAGCACAGTACTACTACTCCTATCCTGTATATATGAGCACAGCACAGAACTACTACTCCTATCCTGTATCCTGCAGAGCACAGTACTACTACTCCTATCCTGTATATATGAGCACAGCACAGAACTACTACTCCTATCCTGTATCCTGCAGAGCAGGACTCTTATCCTGTATAGATGATGATTTACTTTATTCCCCTTACAATGTGCTAAACAGCTCTACTTTAAGAGCAGATGCCATAAAGGGGTTGGCCCAAATTTTAATGTTACCCCCAGCATTCTTACTGGTGGGGTGATACATGTGTATGGATGACCTCAGGACTTCGCTACAATTGATTGCTCTATGGAGAAACCTCAGTTTCTTATCAGATGTAGTAGAAAAGGACTCACATTCTCCTGATAATTGGGGCTCCGATAGTGAGATCCTCACCAATCAGAATGTTATCCCCCAATTTCTGAATGGAAAATATGTTGATACTTTGTACAATCTTGTTAATGAGGTTATCTTGTCAACCTATGAGAAGATTGGAGCTTCGGAGAATGGCAAGGTGATCTGATCAATACTGTGGTTTCCATGTGGACTTCCATCCATTACAGAAATTCTGGATCCAACTGAGATATGGACAATTTGAAGACCAAGTCAACATACTGATCCTCCAAGTTGTGCTTGTCAATGCCGGAACCCAAGGTTTACAATTTCCTAGAACACACGTCCTCCTGTGCACAAAGACATGTAGCTAGACATCTTCATGACTAGGTCCCGGTTTTCCTTTGCCTAACTATCAAGTTCTTATGGACCGTTGCGATTTGGGCCAGCAGTAGCTCTTCTCTGGTATCAGAATTGGTGGGATAGACTTTTGTTGGACACCTTTCGCATATACTCGAGTATAAGCCGACCCAAGTATAAGCCGAGGCCCCTAATTTTACCACAAAACCTGTTAAAACCTATATTTTTTTTTTACTTGAGTATAAGCCTAGTTTGTTGTTTCAGAATACATTTTTTTGTGCTGAAAAACTAGGCTTATACTCGAGTATATAGGGTATTTCTTTCTTTGGACCACTCTTGGCAGATACTAACCACTGCAACTGTGCAAGGGTGAACCCGTTTTGGAAATGCTTTGAACCCCATGTTTCTTACATACATGGAGTAAATTTCCCAAGAACTTGAAATGGCTACAACCTGAAGGACTATATAGAAGTTCTCCCAATTTTCCATTTTCTCAAAAAATATAAAACATGAGGATGTTTTTACCAAGAACCTTTGCAAAGTTGCTGTATGGTTTCCAATTGGCCATAGTCACCGGCAGGAAAACCTTCTACCACTTGGAGTTGATTTGGAGATGGCACCCGTGCCATAGGTCCGCACCGGGGCCGACACATGGATCGCGGGGTCACAAATGACAGTACCCCCCCCCCTTAGGGCCCCTCTTCTTTATGTCTTTAGCCTCTTCTTCCTTCGCTTCCTCCAATTCTTTACAGTGACGGAACACCTGAGGAGGAGAGCAGGGACAGTGAAGACAGGACCAACCGTGTGGAGTAAATTTCCCAAGAACTTGAAATGGCTACAACCTGAAGGACAATTTAGAAGTTCTCTCATTTTTCCATTTCCTCAAAAAATATAAAACATTAGGATATTTTTACCAAGAACCTTTGCAAAGTTGTTATATGTTTTCCAATTGGCCATGGTCACCGGCAGGAAGACCTTCTACCACTTGGAGTTGATTTACTCTACCCTTCACAGTCGCCTCTTATACCGTGCAGCGTCTCGAATTGGCCGAGGTGATGGCAGCTACACATTGGGGAAAAAAAAACTGGGAACTGTGGCCGGCCGCAACATAAAATAAGATGTTTCATTACGAGGAAGTAGGAGGTGAAAGGTTGGTTGGGGACAGAAGTATTTGGGTTGTTGACAGAGCCGTTGGTGGTGGCTCCTTTCTACCTTCACCTTTTCCACCACGGTAAGAAGATCCATCCATGAAATGAAACCTCCTTTCAGTGCGCGGAGACTTGTTGGAAACCACAATGTCCATTAGCTCTCGCTCGGTGCTCTATCAAGATCCCGTGTTTTTTTTTTATGGAGACCATTAGCCGGCCTCACTGTGTTGCTTTTGTGCAGGCGAAGATTTACAATACATTCCGCTTCCTCTAATCATTTAGGAAAATATATGATTTAATTGGATTTGTGGAGCGTGGCTCTCCGGTTACAGGAGGCTACACCAGAGAGTTTTTGTTAAAGTCAATTTAATTTCTCAGATTTAAAAAAAACCTAAAAGAGAAGCAAAAAGGACTCGTAAAAAGTTACCGGCGTATTTATTGTTGTCTCTAAAACTTTTATAGGTTACAAGGTTTTTAGTTGTTTTCGGTATTACATGTTCTTTCCTGGTTACACAGCCAGGGCCAGAGCTCCTTCCAGTAGGACCTTTCATCTAGTCATCTCTCTCCCATCTCAATGTCAGACGGACAGGTCACAGGACAATCCCCGTGTATAGATCCTTATCTTCTCATCACATGCAACTGATTTATCATCTTTTATCAAGTGTCTAAGGTGATCCAAGTGTGAGTGACATAGTTTACATATAATGGGGGTCATTTACTAAGGGCCCGATTCACGTTTTCCCGATGCGTTACCCGAATATTTCCGATTTGCGCCGATTTCCACTGAATTGCCCCGGGATTTTGGCGGCACGCGATCGGATTGTGGCGCATCGGCGCCGGCATGCACGCGACGGAAATTGGGGGGCGTGGCCGAACGAAAACCCGACAGATTCAGAAAACCCGCCGCATTTTAAAAAATGTGGAGCTTGCACTCCAGTGCGTTCCGATGCTTTTCAGTGCAGCAGCGCCACCTGGTGGACGGCGGAGGAACTACCTTAATAAATCCCAGCCGGACCCGAATCCACCGCAGGGAACGCGCCGCTGGATCGCGAATGGACCGGGTAAGTAAATCTGCCACAAAGTATTTACATAATGATTTATAAAGCTATCAGTCTGCAGAGAGCTCCCCCTAGTGGTGGCTTAGTGGTTTAGTAATTTTATTGATAATCAATTTGTATACACATTCTTAGACACCGCAATGACGAGAGAAGACCATGAAGGTAAGTACAAGGCTTTGTATCACCCTTTACTCCTGTTCTATTAGACCAATCAGAGATAAGGGCTGAGGGTTTTTCCATTCAGACCCCCTTCTGTTATGTCCTCAATTGATGCCCCCAGTAACCTCACACCCTACTCCTCACCAATCACCGCCGTCACCACGGTCCTATCTTATCTATTTATCTTGTTATAGTATCACAGTGTTCATCACATGAGCTGCGGAGTGATAAGTGGGGGCTTAAGATGGCAACAACTTATCAGCTCCATCCAGAATATCATTCCGGCTACAGCTGCCCACTGGGACCAAAGTCCTCACTACCACTCACTCCTCCTGGTACAAGATCCCATGAAACAACACGGTGTCCATCATAGTGGTGCAAAATAATACGAGGAGTTATCTCACTGGTTTCATATCTATAGACAGAGGTGTGTGCTGCCCCACAGCCGGTGATGTACAGAGGGAGGAGAGATTCTCCCGACTTCTCCGGACCATGACTTATCATTGCATAATTTGGGATACAGACATAATGGGGCACATCATTCACACCTCAGCTGCTGCAGCACCTCATCATACACCTCAGCTGCTGCAGAACATTATAATACACACCTCAGCTACTGCAGAACATCATAATACACACCTCAGCTACTGCAGAACATCATAATACACACCCCAGCTGCTGCAGAACATCATAATACACAACCCAGCTGCTGCAGAACATCATAATACACAACCCAGCTGCTGCAGAACATCATAATACACACCTCAGCTGCTGCAGAACATCATAATACACACCTCAGCTGCTGCAGCACCTCATCATACACCTCAGCTGCCACAGAACATCATGATACACACCTCTGCTGCTGCAGAACATTATAATACACACCCCAGCTACTGCAGAACATCACAATACACACCTCAGCTGCCACAGAACGTCATATTACACACCTCAGCTGCTGCAGAACATTATAATACACACCCCAGCTACTGCAGAACATCATAATACACACCTCAGCTGCTGCAGAACATCATAATACACACCTCAGCTGCTGCAGAACATCATAATACACACCCCAGCTGCTGCAGAACATCATAATACACACCTCAGCTGCTGCAGCACCTCATCATACACCTCAGCTGCCACAGAACATCATGATACACACCTCAGCTGCTGCAGAACATCTTGATACACACCTCAGCTGCTGCAGAACATCACAATACACACCTCAGCTGCCGCAGAACATCATAATACACACCTTACCTGCCGCTGAACATCATAATACACACCTCAGCTGCTGCAAAACATCACAATACACACCTCAGCTGCTGCAGAACATCATCATACATAGCTCATCTGCTTCAAAACATCATAATACACACCTCAGCTGCTTCAGAACAACATAATAAGCAACTCAGCTGCTGCAGAACCTCATCATACACACCTCAGCTGCTGCAGAACATAACAACACGCAACTCAGCTGCTGCAGAACCTCATAATGCACACAGAGTTTAATAATGGTAGTGTGAGCTGCGCCTTATTCTTCTGCTTGTTATTAATTTGGGTTATAAAATGTATCACTAGAACAGATTTTTTTTTAGAAAGTTTTTTTTTTTTTCCAGACGGTGTTTATGTTGGTTCATTTATTTTAATAACATTTTTGGTTTGGAGGCTCCACAAACATCCAAATGTGAGAACACAAGAGGTCGATTTCCAGAAATGCAAAATGTACAAATCTGTTATCATTGACAGGAAGGTCTGCCCCCCCCCCCTGCACCCCTTCACTGCCGCAACAAAGTGTGAAAGTCATGACTAATGGATTCCCTTTAGCTGAGTCACTGATCTCCACGGGGCTCCCTGTGGATTACTGATAGACGCAGAATGCATAAAAAGTATGAAAACATCTATGCTGTCAGTTCCATCAAAATCCATCCTGATAAACCAGGGGCATTACTCATAGACCCAGGCACCGGGACTCTGGTAATCTTCTTATATTTGTTATCCATGGTCTTCTTCATCCTAAAATCATCTTTTATAATTATGCTAATGAGTTTAAAGGGCTCTTTGGGTGTTACCCAAGCCCCTGTGTACTGTAGCTTCACAGGCTGTTACACTGTCTTCATATTCTGCCTGCTCTCTCCTCTGCCTGATGTAATCTCATACAGTGGGAGGGGGGAAGTGCTCTGGCACAGTGTAACAGCCTATGAAGCTACTGCATGGAGAGGCTCTAGTAACACCCACCAGAGCCCTTCTGGCTCCGTAAGTATGAATAAGTGCCCCTGTTTTATCATGATGGATTTTAATAGTAGATTTCCTTTTAAAGGGTTATTCCAGGGTTTCAGTCAGATTATTTTTCAGAGGAGACTACATCATACAGATAGGTCCAAGCGATGGAAGCCCCAAGAATCTTCGACTTATCTTCTATATTGTGAACAGATTTTTGGTTATCATTTTTGAACCGTCCCTTTAAGTGTAATACAGAACACTGGAAATACAAGGCAATGCATCTATTCCATGTTTCATTAAAAAAAATGCTATTTCATGGATAGAAACGATCTAAAAATGTGCATCATTCAGAGGTTTCAAGTGAATCTTGAGATGTTGCACTACTTTAAAGAGCGCCTCCTACTGGACTGAGACTGCAAAAATATTAGCAACTTTTTAAATAGTTGACCAAGCCACGCCCCTTCCCCCTCCCCCCCAGCGGAATGTGTCAATGTTTTAGGAAATCAGTCTGATACAATGTTGCAACTTTTTGGCTCCGGAATCTACACATGATTTCCTTGAAGACCTGAACTTAAAGGGATTATAAAAGGGGCGAGTTTAATTGATTATGATTCGTACATTGAGTCAAGCGTTGGAGAACTCCGGCTATAGTGTCTGGTCCTGGAGGAATCTTATTCCTGGGGGAATCCTGGCCCGGAAAGTGCAGATAGAGGGAGATCTGAGTCATCTTACAAGAAGCTGCTCTCTATATGGCCACATAAAAAGCTATGCAGCTGCAGCCTCCTCTCACTAAATAGTGATTGCCCTGGTTAAAGGGATAGTCCTTTCCAATATATGATCGCTATCAGATTGCTGGGGGTCCCACACCTACAACCTCCATGGCTCAGCTGTTCTCAGGGGTTATGTAGGTTCTCTTATTAAGTACATGGTCTGATTCTGATGTTAACTGGAATTTGAGGATTAGGTTGTAAAATAACAAGAAATTTAAAAGAAATCTACCATCAAAATCCATCCTGATACATAGGGACATTACTCAGAGATCCAGGCACTGTGACTGTGCTATCCTCTTAAATGTGTTGTCAATGACCTCCTTTCTTCTAAAATCAACTTGTAAAATTATGCTAATGAAGTTAAAGGGCTCTGGGGGTTGTTACCAGAGCCCCTCTGTACTGTAGCTTTACAGGCTGTTACGGTCTCATCTCCCTGTTCCCCCAGAAACTCCCTCTGCCTGCAGTAATCTCACACATTGGGAGGGGAAAAGTGCTCCTGCACAGTGTAACAGCCCATGAAGCTTTGGAAACACCCATTAATAATAATAATAATAATAATAATAATTTATTTATATAGTGCACACAGATTACACAGAGCTGCACAGAGTTTGCTAAATCACTCCCTGTCCCCAATGGGGCTCACAATCTAATCAACCTACCAGTATGTTTTGGAGTGTGGGAGGAAACCTGAGGACCCGGAGGAAACCCACGCAAACAAAGAGAAAATATACAAACTCTTTGCAGATGTTGACCCTGGGACTTGAACCCAGGTCCCCAGCGCTGCAAGGCTGTAGTGCTAACCACTGAGCCACCATGCTGCCCCACTAAGGCTCGGTAGCATCATCTTAAGAGTTGATTTGAGAAGGTAGGGAATGTAACAAATTTCAGGTTTATCATGAGGGATTTTGAAGGTGACTTAAATTTAAAGGCAATGTGATCCATTCTTCTATGCTGTGTATTCCATATGAATATTGTCCTATTATAAACCTGTTAAAGCCCCCCATAGACCCCTCTACTAACTCATCATTATGGGAACATTAGGTTATGGGGCACTGATAGTCTAATATAGGGAACCCCTTTTTCATTGTTTCCAATCACAATCTAAGGGGTTAAACAGCTGGCACCCAATGCTGAGGGCACAGCTCTGGTGCCAACCACTGCCCATGCTACAACCTCCCTGGAGCCCCACCCCCACATACCTATGTGTACGGGAAGTAGCTGCACGCCATGTTTCCTATATAGAACAAATGAGTCGGATTAGACACATCATTGCAGAGCGATCACAGTCCGATACTGAGACGCAATCCGCAGTTTTATGTGGTTTTATAGATTCCAAACCTGTAATTACCCTCTGGTTTTTCTACCGCGGATTCTACGTAATGAGAGCTTGAAGGTCCGGCGCTGGAGAGTGAGCAACGCGGAGTCACCGCTGGATCTGACAAGACCCATCAGATGAGAATCTATGAAGGGGGATTAGCAGATCCTTCCAAACTCTGACTCACATGGACGAGTTCTTCTCAGGTTTGACCTAGAAGTGCTTGAGTTTGTGCGCCCAGTTATGTCATTCGGAAGAGATTCCAAATTTTTCATGTCTAGTCTGTTTCTTCGGAAGATCTAAAGGGAAGCTTTGACCTGTCCCTTACACCATAGCAGCAAATGATAAAGGTCCCAGGTCACATATACAGTCTAGATGTGACCTTGTGGGTCAAGTATCCTTGATCTAGAGAAAGGATCTAGAGAAGGATTCTAGAGAGAGAAAAAAAGAATGTTATTTATGTGCTAATTTGGGTGCACTGTGGGTGTGGCTATAAAATTCTTTGAACCCTCCCCCACTGTAGGCAATGGTCCCCTTTCCTCTTGAAATATATCAGTCTCCTAACCCAATATTGGAACCCAAAGATCTAATAGAAGACCAAATTTAGAGTCTACCAGGGCGGTGATGGATGGTGGCTTGCCTTTCCAGGTACTGTAGACGCACTAAGATGCCTACATGGTTTTGTGTGAGGCCATAAGGTTCCCGAATCCCCTGCAACACTATCTTTCCTTTTGCTCAAACAAGGTCGCTTGGCCAACACTGTGGAAGCTGTGAGTATTTTGGGCTTTCACCAAGTTTCTAAAATCTCAGCTAAACAACCAACGATCCTTGACCCTTGAAGGACCTATTGGACCCACCTGGACTCATGTAGAACATATCTAGACAAGGTCAACACCCGTTGATCCTTGCACGAAGTTATGGACACTACAAGACATTCACAGCACCTTCTGGACCCTTCAGGATCCCATGTAGAAAACATCTCAGCAAGAGAGCCTAGGATCCTTGAAGGACTTTGTAGATCTTCTAGTACTTTTGTAGGACTTTTCATGACTCATGTAGGACAGATCAATAAGAAGGCCAATGATCTAGGTAAGAGGGTCAACAACCATTCACCTTGTTGACCCTTGAAGGACCTACTGGACCCATCTGGACTTTTTTAAAAAATGACTTCAATAAATTTTTGCATTTTTATTACAATTTATGCTCCTCTCCTTTTTCTATTGGTGTTGTCTGACTTTTGAGCATCTTTTCAATATTTGTGTCCTCCTTGCATTGCATTGCGCATGTTTATGTATATGTAAATGGTCCATTAGTATTTATAGGATTTGTGCCATATGGACTCATGTAGAACATATCTAGGCAAGGGGGTCAACACCAATTGATCCTTGCAGGAACTTATGGACACTACAAGACATTCACAGCACCTTCTGCACCCTTCAGAACCTCATGTAGGAAACATCTCAGCAAGAGAGGCTAGGATCCTTGAAGGACTTTGTAGATACTCTTGTACCTTTGCAGGACCTTTCAAGACTCATGTAGGACAGATCAATAAGAAGGCCAATGATCTAGGCAAGAGGGTCAACAAACATTGATCCTTGCAGGACCTTATGGACCACACAAGACACTTCAGCACCTTCTGGACCTGTTAGAAACCATGTAGGACACATCTCAGCAAGAGAGCCAAGGATCCTTGAAGGACTCTGTAGATCCTCTACTATCTTTGCAGGACCTTTCAAGACTCATGTAGGACAGATCAATAAGAAGGCCAATGATCTAGGCAAGAGGGTCAACAACCATTGATCCTTGCAAGACCTTATGGACCACACAAGACGCTTGCAGCACTTTCTGGAACCTTCAGAAACCATGTATGGCACATCTCAGCAAGAGAGCCAAGGATCCTTGAAGGACTTTATAGATCTTCTAGTACCTCTGCAGGACCTTCCAAAACTCATGTAGGAACAGATAAATAAGAAGGCCAATGATCTAGGCAAGAGGGTCAACAAACATTGATCCTTACAGGACCTTATGGACCACACAAGACACTTGCAGCAGCTTCTGGACCTTTCAGAAACCATGTATGGCACATCTCAGCAAGAGAGCCAAGGATCCTTGAAGGACTCTGTAAAAGAACCTTTGCAGGACCTTTCAAGACTCATGTAGGACAGATCAATAAGATGGCCACTGATCCTTGATACCTGGAGGACCTTGTAGAGCCTCCAAGAGATTTTCAGGACATCCTGGAACCTTCAGGACTTGTGTTTCAGCAAGTGAGCCAATTGTCCTCAGTCCTTGTATGACTTTCTGGACCCTCCAGTAACCTTGCAGGACTTTCTGGACTCTTCAGGGTTCATGTAAGGCCCATCTTTTTTTAAAGTGGGTCTTGGGATAGACACATTCACTTTTAATCCCTTCTAGAACTGATTCTTCATATCTTTCTGGTGCACATGGAGGGTCAGGGCCGTGGCAATGCCTTCCTCTCGGCTCGGTATACACAGTGTAGTCTTTCGCGGATCTTTCCCTATTAGACTGTCTGAGCGGCTGTTCCATGAACCCCATGCACTTTACGCTTCGGTCCAGGTTTCTTAATCATTCCTTGTCATTCCTGGCTCCTGAAATCTCGCGCTATGACAGAAGATGTAAACTCTATAAACCCGAACATGTGTTCCCGACTTCTGAGCACCACTTCTAAAAAGTGAAGCCTGATGAAGGGGTGACATTTAGAGAGGAGACCATGAATAAAAACACTGTATCTCTCCAGCCTTTCCCCTGGAGAACCGGAGCATTTGGCCATGGAAAATGTGGAAAAATGTAAAGGGGCTCTCCAAATATCACATGGTCACCACCCAGCCCTGGAAATGGATAGGCTGGCGCTTCCCCAACTTACTGTTTGTTATTCCACATCAACTAATTCAATGTGAAAATAAACAGCGGCCTGATAAATCAGAGCAATCTCTCCGACCTTTAACCCCTGCCCTCCCAAAATTCTCCCTAGGCCTGATTTAAAGCATGTTGGCCATCAAGTCAAGCTGCAGCTAAGGGGTGATGTACAGATCTGCCAAATCCTTCTGGGATACTAATCTACAGAACAAGTCAAACAAACACGCACAAGGCAGACATGATGGAGCAATTTCATTCTCCTCCGCTGTCAGGTTCTACTTTTGATCTGAGCAGAAAGGAGATGTCCTGGAAGCTATGGTGCACATGTCCCTAGCACTTGTACCATATATATTACACCTACGTAGTAACACACAGTGATTGACAGTGAGAGTCCTGATAGCTCCGCCCACACACAGTGATTGGCAGTGAGAGTCCTGATTACTCCACCCACACACAGTGATTGACAGTGAGAGTCCTGATTACTCCTCCCACACACAGTGATTGACAGTGAGAGTCCTGATTACTCCTCCCACACACAGTGATTGGCAGTGAGAGTCCTGATTACTCCGCCCACACAGAGTGATTGACAGTGAGAGTCCTGATTACTCCACCCACACACAGTGATTGGCAGTGAGAGTCCTGATTACTCCTCCCACACACAGTGATTGACAGTGATAGTCCTGATTACTCCTCCCACATATAGTTATTGACAGTGAGAGTCCTGATTACTCCTCCCACACACAGTGATTGGCAGTGAGAGTCCTGATTACTCCTCCCACACACAGTGATTGGCAGTGAGAGTCCTGATTACTCCTCCCACACACAGTGATTGACAGTGAGTCCTGATTACTCCACCCACACACAGTGATTGGCAGTGAGAGTCCTGATTACTCCGCCCACTCACAGTGATTGACAGTGAGAGTCCTGATTACTCCTCCCACACACAGTGATTGACAGTGAGAGTCCTGATTACTCCACCCACACACAGTGATTGGCAGTGAGAGTCCTGATTACTCCGCCCACACAAAGTGATTGACAGTGAGAGTCCTGATTACTCCTCCCACACACAGTGATTGACAATAAGAGTCCTGATTACTCCATCCACACACAGTGATTGACAGTGAGATTCCTGATTACTCCTCCCACACACAGTGATTGGCAGTGAGAGTCCTGATTACTCCTCCCACACAGAGTGATTGACAGTGAGAGTCCTGATTACTCCACGCACACACAGTGATTGGCAGTGAGAGTCCTGATTACTCCGCCCACACACAGTGATTGACAGTGAGAGTCCTAATTACTCCTCCCACACACAGTGATTGACAGTGAGAGTCCTGATTACTCCACCCACACACAGTGATTGGCAGTGAGAGTCCTGATTACTCCTCCCACACACAGTGATTGACAGTGATAGTCCTGATTACTCCACCCACACACAGTGATTGACAGTGAGAGTCCTGATTACTCCTCCCACACACAGTGATTGACAGTGATAGTCCTGATTACTCCTCCCACACACAGTGATTGACAGTGATAGTCCTGATTACTCCACCCACACACAGTGATTGGCAGTGAGAGTCCTGATTACTCCTCCCACACACAGTGATTGACAGTGATAGTCCTGATTACTCCACCCACACACAGTGATTGACAGTGATAGTCCTGATTACTCCTCCCACATATAGTGATTGACAGTGAGAGTCCTGATTACTCCTCCCACACACAGTGATTGGCAGTGAGAGTCCTGATTACAGTGATTGACAGTGAGATTCCTGATTACTCCGCCCACACACAGTGATTGACAATGAGAGTCCTGATTACTCCGTACACACACAGGGATTGACAGTGAGACTCCTGATTACTCCGCCCACACACAGTGATTGACAATGAGAGTCCTAATTACTCCGTACACACACAGTGATTGACAGTGAGACTCCTGATTACTCCGCCCACACACAGTGATTGACAATGAGAGTCCTGATTACTCCGTCCACACACAGTGATTGACAGTGAGAGTCCTGATTACTCCTCCCACACACAGTGATTGACAGTGAGAGTCCTGATTACTCCGTCCACACACAGTGATTGACAGTGAGAGTCCTGAATACTCCTCCCACACACAGTGATTGACAGTGAGAGTCCTGAATACTCCGTCCACACACAGTGATTGACAATAAGAGTCCTGATTACTCCTCCCACACACAGTGATTGACAGTGAGAGTCCTGATTAGTAATAATTTTTGACAGCATCATATCCCCTATCCTTCTGTATGGCAGTGAGGTCTGGGGCCCACACACAGACTGGTCAAAAAATTTCACCTAGAGGGAACCCAAACCCAGCCAGACCCAAACATGGACCAACCAAATCATGGCCCAAGAGGAACATTTCAGTGACTGGCTGACCATCTACCAGGGTCTACAGAGAGACTACAAACTGGCCCCATACCTGGAGAAACTACCGGACCCCAGAAACGGTCAGATCCAGAACTTCTACAGATTGAGCGCCCACAACCTGCCATGGAGTCCGGGCGGCACAGACAGACTGTGCCAACAGTGCCAGGACCAGGAGGCCACCGAGGAGGAGCTCCACTTCCTGCTACACTGCTCCAAATACCCAGCAGTGAGGGACACTCACTTCAGGAGACTCTCAGATCTCCTCCCGGGCTTCTGCTCCATGGATGAGGGAGAGAAGATCCGTCCTGCTGGGGGGAGAGGAGACCACAATGGCCGCACATAGACTGAGAGACATGTGATACCATGGACTATAATAACCCCTGCACTCCCCTAATCCTGTTCTCCATCACCCTGCACCCCATCCCTTCCCCCACAATCCCATATTTTATAAATGCTTTGGCAATGCTAACTTGTATTTGATCCTGTCAATAAAGCTTCTTTGAATTTTTTATTATATCTTTATATAGAGTGGTGTTACTCCCAGACCTTTGATTATACCAATCAATCATTACCAGTCGTCTAGATTTAGGAGAAGACATGGTGTGGAGAATCTATAACCTGGGGGGGGGGACATGATATAAGAGGGGGGGGTTATCAGCTGTCCGATCCTGGGATAAATCCTTCAGACTCTCCCAGACACAAGTCTCCCCCTTGGTCTTGTCTTGAACTGCAGTAAAATAATCAGATCCTATCAGAGACTTAGATGGAACCTGGAATGTGGGATAATGTGTCGTCTCTCGGAAGATTCCTTCTGGAATTCTGTCTATACAAGGTGCTGCTCCTATGTAACACATTGTAACCAAAAATATCAATATGGAAAATATTCTCCCAGGAAACTGAACAGAAGGTGCGCTTACTGCCGAATCTGATGATAATAATAGACTGGACTTGGCAGGTGATGAGCGGCGCCTGGTTTTCTCCACCACTTAGACTTATCACCAGAAAGTCCAATCTCCATCTCATCAGAGCAGAGAATCTTATTCCTCATAGTCCGGGATCCTTCATGTGTTTTGTACTGAGGAGAAGCTTCCAGACTCTGCCATAAAGCCCCAACTGCTGGAGGCTGCAGTGATAGGTGACTCCCATCCCCCTCCTGCATCTCTGGAGCTCAGCCACAGGGATCTTGGGGTCTTCTTTACCTCTCACCAAGGCTCTTCTACCACGATTGCTTAGTTTGGATGGACGGCCACGTCAGGAAGAGCTGTGGTCGTCCCAAACTTCTCCAAGTAAGGATTATGGAGGCCACTGTGCTCTTAGGAACCTTGAGTGCATCAGAAATTATTTTGTAACCTTGGCCAGATCTGTGCCTTGTCACAATCCTGTCTCTGCTCTCCTTAGGCAGTTCTTTAGACTCTCATGTGCTGTGACTTGCACTGTGAGCTGTGAGGTGTTATATGGACAGGTTGAGCCTTTCCAAATCAAGTCCAATCAGTTTAATTGATGTAAGATAGATAGATAGATAGATAGATAGATAGATATGAGATAGATAGATAGATTGATAGATATGAGATAGATACAAGATAGATAGATAGATAGATAGATATGAGATAGATAGATAGATATGAGATAGATAGATAGATAGATAGATAGATAGATAGATATGAGATAGATAGATAGATAGGAGATAGATATGAGATAGATATGAGATAGATAGATAGATAGATAGATAGGAGATAGATATGAGATAGATATGAGATAGATAGATAGATAGATAGATAGATAGATAGATAGATAGATATGAGATATGTAGATAGATAGATAGATAGATATAATAGATAGATAGATATGAGATAGATAGATAGATAGATATGAGATAGATAGATAGATAGATATGAGATAGATATGAGATAGATAGATAGATAGATAGATAGATAGATATGAGATAGATAGATAGATAGATATGAGATAGATATGAGATAGATAGATAGATAGATAGATAGATATGAGATAGATAGATAGATCGATAGATAGATAGGAGATAGATATGAGAAAGATAGATAGATAGATAGATAGATAGATATGAGATAGATAGATAGATAGATATGTATGAGATAGATAGGAGATAGATAGGAGATAGATAGATAGATATGAGATAGATAGATAGATAGATAGATATGAGATAGATAGATAGATAGATATGAGATAGATAGATAGATAGATAGATATGAGATAGATAGATAGATAGATAGATAGATATGAGATAGATAGATAGATAGATAGATAGATAGATACATAGATAGATATGAGATAGACAGGAGATAGATAGATAGATATGAGATAGATAGATAGATATGAGATAGATAGATAGATATGAGATAGATAGATAGATAGATAGATAGATACATAGACAGATAGATAGATATGAGATAGATAGATAGATAGATAGATAGATATGAGATAGATATATAGATATATAGATAGATAGATAGATAGATAGATAGATAGATAGATACATAGATAGATATGAGATAGATAGGAGATAGATAGGAGATAGATAGATAGATAGATAGATAGATAGATATGAGATAGATAGATATGAGATAGATAGATAGATATGAGATAGATAGATAGATAGATATAATAGATAGATAGATAGATAGATAGATACATAGATACATAGATAGATAGATAGATATGAGATAGATAGATAGATAGATAGATATGAGATAAATAGATAGATAGATAGATAGATACATAGATAGATATGAGATAGATAGGAGATAGATAGATAGATAGATATGAGATAGATAGATATGAGATAGATAGATAGATAGATAGATAGATATGAGATAGATAGATAGATAGATAGGAGATAGATAGATAGATAGATAGATAGATAGATAGATACATAGACAGATAGATAGATATGAGATGGATAGATAGATAGATATTAGATAGATATGAGATAGATAGATAGATATGAGATAGATATATAGATATATAGATAGATAGATAGATAGATATGAGATAGATATGAGATAGATAGATAGATATGAGATAGATATATAGATATATAGATAGATAGATAGATAGATAGATAGATAGATAGATAGATAGATATGAGATAGATAGATAGATAGATAGATATGAGATAGATGGATAGATATGAGATAGATAGATGGATAGATAGATAGATATGAGATAGATAGATAGATAGATAGATAGATAGATAGATACATACATAGATAGATATGAGATAGATAGATAGATAGATAGATAGATATGAGATAGATAGATAGATAGATAGATAGGAGATAGATAGATAGATAGATAGATAGAAGATAGATAGATATGAGATAGATAGATAGATATGAGATAGATAGATAGATACATAGACAGATAGATAGATATGAGATGGATAGATAGATATTAGATAGATATGAGATAGATAGATAGATAGATATGAGATAGATATATAGATATATAGATAGATAGATAGATAGATAGATAGATAGATAGATAGATAGATAGATATGAGATAGATAGATAGATAGATAGATATGAGATAGATGGATAGATATGAGATAGATAGATAGATAGATAGATAGATAGATAGATAGATAGATAGATATGAGATAGATAGATATGAGATAGATAGATAGATAGATAGATAGATAGATAGATAGATAGATATGAGATAGATAGATAGATAGATAGATAGATAGATAGATAGGAGATAGATAGATAGATAGATATGAGATAGATAGATAGATAGATAGATATGAGATAGATATGAGATAGATAGATAGATAGATAGATAGATAGATAGATAGACAGATATATAGATAGATATAAAGGAATCAGACAGAAAGCAGCCATGTTATATACTGTAATGTTACCCCCAGACCTTCATTTAGACCAATAAATCATTACGAAAAATGTCCCAAATTTTCCTTTTCACCATATAAAATAAGTGAATAATTGTAAGTAAAATATGTGATTGGGTCGGACCATAAATCTCTGCGCTTTGGCTGTGACATAATATACGGTCCGGCGTCCTGCGCTCCGCTCTGGATATCGCAGCCGCTGTCACCAATCTCAATCAAGAAATGGCAAGTGGTCTTTTTTTCGGATTTTTTTAAAACTTTTTTTTTTTATTTTCTCGCTTCCAAAATGTAGTCAATTATTTATTGGATCCTGCGGCCGATGCTCTGCAGATTATTCCGCTAGAATCAAGGGAATTTCTGCTCTGACCGACCATTTCTAAAGCTTCTTTGTGGCCAGTAAAGGCCTGAAAAACCACAAATTACCATTGGAGAGGGGCCGGCTCCAGCTACCCCCCAAATCCTGAAATTTACAGCATCTGTGTAAATAAACATTCCCCGAGCTCAGTGTAAGGGAAGATTTAACAGGAATAAATTCCACACAAAATAAGCTGTGAAGGTAACGCTCTCCAGTAATGACCCGTAGGACCGTGAGGATACGGCGATACGATAGCGGAGGACGGACCGATACAAGGGGAGACCGCGGAACCGTAGCCGCACAATGCCACAAATGGATCTTACACCAATGCACTTTATTTGGTTGTACTTTAGTGTAATTTTGGGCAAATTTGGGGAATGTGCGCAATTTTTTGTGCCTTTTTTGGTTGTATTTTACTGTAATTTTGGGAAATTTGGGGAATTTTTGCGCAAATTTGTTGCACCTTTTTCCAGAAGCAGTTCGCCGTGTAGCAGTTTCCTAGTTTGCGCCTAATTTGTCTTTGTATTTCTCCTCCTTCCATGTATATAAACGGGTTCAAATATTTGCGCAAAAACGCACCAATCCTGACTATGCGTAGGTGTGATTTGCGCCAAAGTTTTACATTTGCGCCTAATAAGTCTCCAAAAAATTGACAACGCGCCAAAACTACAAAGACAAATCAGGTGCAAAAATTAGACTCATAAAAGCGCATAAAGAGCGCAAAGAAGGGCAAAATAAGATAAATGACCCCCAATATGTCGCTAGACTGAGAGACACGTGATACCAGGGACCGAGACATATATGGGGGTCATTTATCTTATGTCCCCCTTCTCTGCGTTCTTTTTGCGCCCTATTGGGGGTCATTTATCTTATGTCCCCCTTCTCTGCGTTCTTTTTGCGCCCTATTGGGGGTCATTTATCTTATTTCCCCCTTCTCTGCGTTCTTTTTGCGCCCTATTGGGGGTCATTTATCTTATTTCCCCCTTCTCTACGCAATTATGTTTGCGCAAATCATACCATTGCCTTTCCTAAGCCTGGTCAGGGCTGGCGTGTTATTGCGCTATTATTTTCGTCCCCTATAGGCGCAAAAGTATAATAAAATGGGCGCAAACATCCGTAAAGAGGCGCAATGTAATGACAAAAAGGGCGCAAAAACAGGAGGCAAATTGAGGCGTAACATTCCAAAAAAGCGCAAAACAGCCAATGGGGCACATTTACTTACCCAGTCCATTCGCCTTCCAGCGGCGGCTTCTCGGATGAGCGTTCGGGTCTTCCGGCGATTCATGAAGGTCCTGCGCCCGATGTCCACCAGGTGTCGCTGCTGCGCCGAGGTCCGCCGAGTTGCGTCGTAGTTCACTGATCTCTTCCTGGTGCATGTGAGTATGGCGCGTGCGACCAATTATTTGTTTTAAATGCAGCGTTTTTTCCGAATCCGTGGGGTTTTCGTTCGGCCACGCCCCCCGATTTCCGTCGCGTGCATGCCAGCGCCGATGCGCCACAAACCGATCACGTGCGCCAAAAACCCGGGGCAATTCAGGGAAAATCGCCGCAAATCGGAAATATTCGGGTAACACATCGGGAAAACGCGAATCGGGCCCTTAGTAATTGACCCCCATTATGTAGCAAAAAGGTGCAAAAACACCAACGGAAGAAAAGATAAATGAACCCCATTGGGTGCAAATTTTTAAAAAGGCGCAATTTTGTTGCGCAAATCACACCGTTGCCTATCCTAAGCCTGGTCAGGAGCGCCGCGTGTGTTTTTGCGCAATTATATATTCGCAAATCAATGTTAAATCAGGCGCAAACATCTGGAAGCAGAAGAAATACAAAGACAAATTAGGCGCAAACCACAAAACTGCTACACGGCGACCTCTGAATTTGAGATGTCCTATCCCCTATGAGAGAAGTCCTATCCCCCCCCCCCGGGTCGGGCTTTGCCCCCCCCGGTATCACGTGGGTCGGGTTTTTCTTCTGTTCTCTATGTAAATATTTATGCTGTGAGATTTATTGTGAGAGTCTCCAAATATGCAAACAATTATTTAAGCAAACACAGGGGGGCAGCACTGGGGCCGGGGGTGAGATGGGGGGTTTGTTTATTGTAAATGGCCAATAATTGTTGCCTCTGTCAGTGGGGGTCATTATGTAGAGGCGCAGCGTGTGATACGTATACGCTTATACATGTTACATCGCTGCACTGACCTGTAGGACAGGGTCATGGGGGGGACTAGTGGGGGGACCCTAGGAAATATGGAAAGTGCGGGACCCCCTTTATTACTGACAGATGTTTAGCCAGGACTTTACTATATCAGTTGTATAGAGAACCCTCACACTGCTGTGCTCTGTGCATTAAGGCTACATTCACATGAATGTATAGGGGAGCCTGCGGCCGTACATACGTCCCCCATAGACGTCAACGGCCGCACAGAGCGATTGAGTGATTAATTTATTCATACATTTCCAGTAGGGATAACAGAGGAGCAGCAGGTGATTACACTGGATGAGGGTCAGCTGCTGAGCTATACTGACAGGTCCGCAATACATATGTGTTGGGTTAAATCTGGATTTTTCTACATGTCTTTGTTTGAGGGGGGGGGGGGGCGGGAAAGTTGGGTTAGGAATGATGTGAACATAAACACTCTTACCCAGCTTTCCCAGACTTTACAAAGGTAAGTGCATCAAGGTATGTGGCCATGGAGCCATACAGATCGCTCGCAGTAGTGTAACAGCCGGGGTGTAGGTGGGCGCCTGTGTGATCTCCTTATTATATGAAACAGAAGTTATAACTGGATAGAATAAACATCAAGATTTACTGGAAATAGATGTTTTATTAGTAGTTTTTAAACCTGCAAATCAGATTTCCATCATGTGGTGGCAGCAGGGACCTCCCAAATCATCATCACCGAGTAATATCTTACTGCAGGATCATATATTATATTACCTCAAAGGTAGAGAGATAGATAGATAGGAGATAGATAGATATGAGATAGATAGATAGATAGATAGATATGAGATAGATAGATATGAGATAGATAGATAGATAGATAGATAGATAGATAGATAGATAGGAGATAGATAGATAGATAGATAGATATGAGATAGATAGATAGATAGATAGGAGATAGATAGATAGATAGATAGATAGGTAGATAGATATGAGATAGATAGATATGAGATAGATAGATAGATAGATATGAGATAGATAGATAGATATGAGATAGATAGATAGATAGATAGATAGATATGAGACAGATAGATAGATAGATAGATAGATAGATAGATAGATATGAGATAGATAGATATGAGATAGATATGAGATAGATAGATAGATAGGAGATAGATAGAGAGATAGATAGATAGATAGATAGATAGATATGAGATAGATAGATAGATAGATAGATAGATAGATAGATAGGAGATAGATAGATATGAGATAGATAGATAGATAGATAGATAGATAGATATGAGATAGATAGATAGATAGATAGATATGAGATAGATAGATAGATAGATAGATATGAGATAGATAGATAGATAGATAGATAGATAGATAGATAGATAGATATGAGATAGATATGAGATAGATAGATATGAGATAGATAGATAGATAGATAGATAGATAGATATGAGAGATAGATATGAGATAGATAGATAGATAGATAGATAGATATGAGATAGATAGATAGATATGAGATAGATAGATAGATAGATAGATAGATAGATAGATAGATAGATATGAGATAGATAGATAGATAGATAGATAGATAGATAGATAGATAGGAGATAGATATGAGATAGATAGATAGATAGATAGATAGGAGATAGATAGATAGATAGATATGAGATAGATAGATAGATAGATAGATAGACAGATATGAGATAGATAGATAGATAGATATGAGATAGATAGATAAATAGATAGATATGAGATAGATAGATAGATATTACACCGAAATTACACCAGGAATTAGATCTGTGAAGTGCTGTATTTTTGTTAATAACTGTGAATTAGAATGTATTATTTTGTTATCCTGAGTGCATTTAAGAATCTTGTCTTTGTAGGAAAACCCCTTTAATGAGCAAAATAGATAGATATGAGATAGATACATAGGAGATAGATAGATAGATAGATACATAGGAGATAGATAGATAGATAGATAGATAGGAGATAGATAGATAGATATGAGATAGATAGATACATAGGAGATAGATAGATAGATAGATAGATAGATAGGAGATAGATAGATAGATAGATAGATAGATAGATAGATAGATAAATAGATATGAGATAGATAGATACATAGGAGATAAATAGATAGATATGAGATAGATAGATACATAGGAGATAGATAGATAGATAGATAGATAGATAGATAGATAGATAGATAGATAGATAGATAGATAGATAGGAGATAGATAGATAGATAGATAGGAGATAGATAGATATATATGAGATAGATAGATACATAGGAGATAGATAGATAGATAGATAGATAGGAGATAGATAGATAGATATGAGATAGATAGATACATAGGAGATAGATAGATAGATAGATAGATAGATAGATAGATAGGAGATAGATAGATAGATAGATAGATAGATAGATAGATACATAGGAGATAAATAGATAGATATGAGATAGATAGATACATAGGAGATAGATAGATATGGGATAGATATAAGATAGATAGATAGATAGATAGATAGATAGATATGAGATAGATAGATAGATAGATAGATGTATAGATAGATATGAGATAGAAATGAGATAGATAGATAGATAGATAGATAGATAGATAGATAGATAGGAGATAGATAGATAGATAGATAGATAGATAGGAGATAGATAGATAGATAGATAGGAGATAGATAGATAGGAGATAGATAGAGAGATAGATAGATAGATAGATAGATAGATATGAGATAGATAGATAGATAGATAGATAGATAGATAGATAGGAGATAGATAGATATGAGATAGATAGATAGATAGATAGATAGATAGATATGAGATAGATAGATAGATAGATAGATATGAGATAGATAGATAGATATGAGATAGATAGATAGATAGATAGATAGATAGATAGATAGATAGATAGATAGATAGATATGAGATAGATATGAGATAGATAGATATGAGATAGATAGATAGATAGATAGATAGATAGATATGAGAGATAGATATGAGATAGATAGATAGATAGATAGATAGATAGATAGATAGATATGAGATAGATAGATAGATATGAGATAGATAGATAGATAGATAGATAGATAGATAGATAGATATGAGATAGATAGATAGATAGATAGATAGATAGATAGATAGATATGAGATAGATAGATAGATAGATAGATAGATAGGAGATAGATATGAGATAGATAGATAGATAGATAGGAGATAGATAGATAGATAGATAGATAGATAGATAGATAGATAGATAGATAGATATGAGATAGATAGATAGATAGATAGATAGACAGATATGAGATAGATAGATAGATATGAGATAGATAGATAGATAGATAGATAGATATGAGATAGATAGATAGATATTACACCGAAATTACACCAGGAATTAGATCTGTGAAGTGCTGTATTTTTGTTAATAACTGTGAATTAGAATGTATTATTTTGTTATCCTGAGTGCATTTAAGAATCTTGTCTTTGTAGGAAAACCCCTTTAATGAGCAAAATAGATAGATATGAGATAGATAGATACATAGGAGATAGATAGATAGATAGATAGGAGATAGATAGATAGATATGAGATAGATAGATACATAGGAGATAGATAGATAGATAGATAGATAGATAGATAGATAGATAGATAGATAGATAGATAGGAGATAGATAGATAGATAGATAGATAGATTGATAGATAAATAGATATGAGATAGATAGATACATAGGAGATAAATAGATAGATATGAGATAGATAGATACATAGGAGATAGATAGATAGATAGATAGATAGATAGATAGATAGATAGATAGGAGATAGATAGATAGATAGATAGATAGATATGAGATAGATAGATACATAGGAGATAGATAGATAGATAGATAGATAGATAGATAGATAGATAGATAGATAGATAGATAGGAGATAGATAGATAGATATGAGATAGATAGATACATAGGAGATAGATAGATAGATAGATAGATAGATAGATAGATAGATAGGAGATAGATAGATAGATAGATAGATAGATAGATAGATAGATAGATATGAGATAGATAGATACATAGGAGATAAATAGATAGATATAAGATAGATAGATACATAGGAGATAGATAGATATGGGATAGATATAAGATAGATAGATAGATAGATAGATAGATAGATAGATAGATAGATAGATAGATATGAGATAGATAGATAGATAGATAGATAGATGTATAGATAGATATGAGATAGAAATGAGATAGATAGATAGATAGATAGATAGATAGATAGATAGATAGATAGGAGATAGATAGATAGATAGATAGATAGATAGGAGATAGATAGATAGATAGATAGGAGATAGATAGATAGGAGATAGATAGATAGATAGATAGATACATAGGAGATAGATATGAGATAGATAGATAGATAGATAGATAGATATGAGATAGATACATAGGAGATAGATAGATATGGGATAGATATGAGATAGATAGATATGAGATAGATAGATAGATAGATATGAGATAGATACATAGGAGATAGATATGAGATAGATAGATAGATAGATATGAGATAGATACATAGGAGATAGATAGATATGAGATAGATATGAGATAGATAGATATGAGATAGATAGATAGATATGAGATAGATAGATATGAGATAGATAGATATGGGATAGATATGAGATAGATAGATAGATAGAGAGATAGATAGATAGATAGATAGATAGATAGATAGATAGATAGATAGATAGATAGATAGATGTATAGATAGATATGAGATAGAAATCAGATAGATAGATAGATAGATAGATAGATAGATATGAGATACATAGATGACGCTTGATATGAGGGTCGGTATAAGGTGCCAGCACAGATGTCACACACAGACTAATGTCATTCTATGGGGGACAGAATAAACCCCACCCCCCGCCCCTCCTTTCCCACCGATTTTCTGCACAGGAATTACAATGATGTGTAAGCACAGGAAATCTGGGGAATAATGAGGATTAGCCGTACAGTATATTCCTGGCAAGAGAGAAGGAGGAAGAAGTGAATAATCCTTTAACAAGCGGGATCACTTACCTGGGCGCAGGCGAGTATCCAGTATCCAGTGTCCTGGCTCCATGCACTGCGGGGAGAAGATCACAGACTCAAACTGCTGACTAATACAGGGCCCCTTGTCCTGAAGATATGCCATCAATTTTAAAAAATGGACAATCCCTTTAAGTCCATCCCACCTCCTTTCTTTATTCTTTTTATCTACATTTTTCCATGCACACGGGGCTTGTTATCTGCAGGACAGACTGGACTTCCTAGCAGCAGCATTCTATGGGCCACATGTATCACTCGTTTTTTCTGTTGTTTTTGCGCCTTTTCATTCAGGCGCACTGTTTTTGCGCCATTTTTGCGACTAAACACCAAACTAGCCGCGCAGCAAAAATAACCACCTTTCCCTCATCTATCTTACCAATCCAGATGTTTTGCTGCGCCTAATGATATTCATCATTTGCAACGTTTTCATTTAGGCGCAAAAATGGGCGCAAAAACACTCCAGCCTGAAGGTGGCGTTATCTGAGAAGAAAGCACTGAGCCCCTGTGCAGAAGAGCTCATTTCTAGCAGCAAAGCTCAGCCAGACACTGGAACATATAATACAGACATTACATACGCTGCAGACACTAGAACATATAATACAGACATTACATACACTGCAGACACTAGTACAGATAATACAGACATTACATACACTGCAGACACTAGTACAGATAATACAGACATTACATACACTGCAGACACTAGTACAGATAATACAGACATTACATACACTGCAGACACTAGTACAGATAATATAGACATTACATACACTGCAGACACTAGTACAGATAATACAGACATTACATACACTGCAGACACTAGTACAGATAATATAGACATTACATACACTGCAGACACTAGTACAGATACTACAGACATTACATACACTGCAGACACTAGTACAGATAATACAGACACTACATACACTGCAGACACTAGTACAGATAATACAGACATTACAGACACTGCAGACACTAGTACAGATAATACAGACATTACATACACTGCAGACACTAGAACAGATAATACAGACATTACATACACTGCAGACACTAGTACAGATAATACAGACACTACATACACTGCAGACACTAGTACAGATAATACAGACATTACATACACTGCAGACACTAGTACAGATAATACAGACATTACATACACTGCAGACACTAGAACAGATAATACAGACATTACATACACTGCAGACACTAGAACAAATAATACAGACATTACATACACTGCAGACACTAGTACAGATAATACAGACACTACATACACTGCAGACACTAGTACAGATAATACACACACTACATACACTGCAGACACTAGTACAGATAATACAGACATTACATACACTGCAGACACTAGTACAGATAATACAGACATGATATACTCCGCAGACACTAGTACAGATAATACAGACACTACATACACTGCAGACACTAGTACAGATAATACAGACATTACATACTCCGCAGACAGTAGTACAGATAATACAGACATTACATACACTGCAGACACTAGTACAGATAATACAGACATTACATACACTGCAGACACTAGTACAGATAATACAGACATGAGATACTCTGCAGACACTAGTACAGATAATACAGACACTACATACACTGCAGACACTAGTACAGATAATACAGACATTACATACACTGCAGACACTAGTACAGATAATACAGACATTACATACACTGCAGACACTAGTACAGACATTACATACACTGCAGACACTAGTACAGATAATACAGACATGATATACTCCGCAGACACTAGTACAGATAATACAGACATTACATACACTGCAGACACTAGTACAGATAATACAGACACTACATACACTGCAGACACTAGTACAGATAATACAGACATTACATACACTGCAGACACTAGTACAGATAATACAGACATTACATACACTGCAGACACTAGAACAGATAATACAGACATTACATACACTGCAGACACTAGAACAAATAATACAGACATTACATACACTGCAGACACTAGTACAGATAATACAGACACTACATACACTGCAGACACTAGTACAGATAATACACACACTACATACACTGCAGACACTAGTACAGATAATACAGACATTACATACACCGCAGACACTAGTACAGATAATACAGACACTACATACACTGCAGACACTAGTACAGATAATACAGACATTACATACTCCGCAGACAGTAGTACAGATAATACAGACATTACATACACTGCAGACACTAGTACAGATAATACAGACATTACATACACTGCAGACACTAGTACAGATAATACAGACATGAGATACTCTGCAGACACTAGTACAGATAATACAGACACTACATACACTGCAGACACTAGTACAGATAATACAGACATTACATACACTGCAGACACTAGTACAGATAATACAGACATTACATACACTGCAGACACTAGTACAGACATTACATACACTGCAGACACTAGTACAGATAATACAGACATGATATACTCCGCAGACACTAGTACAGATAATACAGACATTACATACACTGCAGACACTAGTACAGATAATACAGACATTACATACACTGCAGACACTAGTACAGATAATACAGACATGAGATACTCTGCAGACACTAGTACAGATAATACAGACACTACATACACTGCAGACACTAGTACAGATAATACAGACATTACATACACTGCAGACACTAGAACAGATAATACAGACATTAGATACTCTGCAGACACTAGTACAGATACTACAGACATTACATACACTGCAGACACTAGTACAGATAATACAGACATTACATACACTGCAGACACTAGTACAGATAATACAGACATTACATACACTGCAGACACTAGTACAGATAATACAGACATTACATACACTGCAGACACTAGAACAGATAATACAGACATTAGCTACTCTGCAGACACTAGTACAGACATTACATACACTGCAGACACTAGTACAGATAATACAGACATTACATACACTGCAGACACTAGTACAGATAATACAGACACTACATACACTGCAGACACAAGTACAGATACTACAGACATTACATACACTGCAGACACTAGTACAGATAATACAGACATTACATACACTGCAGACACTAGTACAGATAATACAGACATTACATACACTGCAGACACTAGTACAGATAATACAGACACTACATACACTGCAGACACAAGTACAGATACTACAGACATTACATACACTGCAGACACTAGTACAGATAATACAGACATTACATACACTGCAGACACTAGTACAGATAATACAGACATTACATACACTGCAGACACTAGTACAGATAATACAGACACTACATACACTGCAGACACTAGTACAGATAATACAGACATTACATACACTGCAGACACTAGTACAGATAATACAGACACTACATACACTGCAGACACTAGTACAGATAATACAGACATTACATACACTGCAGACACTAGTACAGATAAGGGTACATTCACACGCGGTATGCCGTGTGCTGCAGAGGAGGAGGAGGTGACCCCTCCTCCCTCCATAGGAAATAGCGGCGCACGGCCGCACATCCGCCGAAAGATAGAGCTTGCTCTATCTTTTTGCGGTGTGCGGCCCGGATCCCCGCCGTGCCACTATTGGCGTCTATGGGGACGTACATGCGGCCGCAAATTTGCGGCCGCATGTACGGCCCCGCAGACGGCAGTGTGAATGAGCCCTAATACAGACATTACATATACTGCAGACACTAGTACAGATAATACAGACATGAGATACTCTGCAGACAGGAGCTGCAGACTCTATTTACAGTTCATCACCTTCTATTTACAAAACATTGGGCCACATTTATCACTTTTGTGCGCCTAAGTGTAGTAGTTGCGCCTAAATTCGGGCGCACTGTTTTGCCAGAATTATCACAAGCTACAACCATCTGTGATAAGTATATTTTCTGCCTCTTATTATCACTTTACTTTAACACAGTTTAGGCGCAATGTTAGATTCGGGCACTTACATGTGATCCTGCTACAAGCTCCTCTCTGCTTCTCCCACAGCCCAGAATGAAGATAACACTCACAGCAGCACCCAGGTTGTGTGACACCCAGCACCCAGTGACCTCCTCAGCAGGGGCTTCTCGTGGAGGGGATCCCCCAGTGCTGGTCTCCTGCTGCACCCCTGTAATTCTGCACAGTATCCCCCTCAGACACTGTGCAGAATTACATGGGGGACACTTGTTTGTAGTATCTGCAAACTTGTGCAAACTTCTCTTGCTCTTGCTGTGAGCTCAGCGTTTTGCAGAATGTTTTGTAAATAGAAGGTGATGAACTGTAAATAGAGTCTGCAGCTCCTGTCTGTAATGTATCTCATGTATCTATTATATGTTCTAGTGTCTGCAGTGTATCTCATGTATCTATTATATGTTCTAGTGTCTGTAATGTATCTAATGTATCTATTATATGTTCTAGTGTCTGTAATGTATCTAATTGTATCTATTATATGTTCCAGTGTCTGCAGTGTATCTAATGTATCTATTATATGTTCTAGTGTCTGCAGTGTATGTAATGTATCTATTATATGTTCTAGTGTCTGTAATGTATCTAATGTATCTATTATCTGTTCTGAGCTATTATCTGGCTGAGCTTTGCTGCTAGAAATGAGCTCTTATGCAAAGGGGCTCAGTGCTTTCTTCTCAGATAACGCCACCTTCGGGCTGGAGTGTTTTTGCGCCCGTTTTTGCGCCTAAATGAAAACGTTGCAAGTGATGAATATCATTAGGCGCAGCAAAACATCTGGATTGGTAAGATAGATGAGGGAAAGCTGGTTATTTCTGCTGCGCGGCTAGTTTGGCGTTTAGTCGCAAAAATGGCGCAAAAACGGTGCGCCTGAATGAAAAGGCGCAAAAACAACAGAAAAAAAACGAGTGATAAATGTGGCCCCATATCCTACATTCTACATTCTAGATTCCATGCAATGTTCTGGGAAGCTGGAAAACATTCCAAATGTAACTTTTTCACACTACAGTGTACAGAACTGTGTAAGGAGTTTTTATAGGATGAGCTGATCAGTGGCGTAACTACCGCCGTAGCAGCCGTAGCGGTTGCTACGGGGCCCGTGAGGTTCAGGGGCCCGGGGATGCACGCTCCCTGCAGTGCTTTGCCACGGTCTGGGGTAAGTGGTCCGGGGCTGCAGTGCCGGATCGTGCCCCCGGGCCCCTCCCTCTCTGTGCATCTACACGTCTCCTGAGCCCGGCCGGCCGCCCACCCATCCACCTCTTTCCGGGATCCCTGCCTGCTCATATCCTTGACCCGGTCCCCAGCCACCTCTCTGACCCGCCCCCCTCATCTCCCTGACCTGCCCCCTCATGAGCCTGCAGGGTGGCACAGTTGATTCTCTGCCCCCCCCTTCCCCCGCTCGTCCCCCCCCCCGCTCGCCCGCCCCTTCCCCCGCTCGCCCCCCCCCCCCCCCGGCTCGCCCCCCCCCTTCCCCCGCTCGGCCCCCCTTCCCCCGCTCGCGCCCCCCCCCCCCCCCGCCGTCTGAATGCATCTGGACACCCACCTGAACACCTGCCTGAACACCCATACAGCTCCCAAACTTCCTAAAAGGTAAGTATATACAGATGTATTTATCTGTATGTATATATGTATTTATCTGTATGTATATATGTATTTATATGCATATACTGTGTACATATGTATATACAGTGTATGTGTATATACAGTGTATATACAGTGTATATGTGTATATACTGTGTATATGTGTATATATGTATATATTGTATATATACTGTGTATATACGTGTATATATTGTATATATACTGTGTATATGTGTGTATATACTGTGTATATGTGTGTATATGTGTGTATATGTGTATATATGTGTATATGTGTATATATTGTATATATACTGTGTATATGTGTATATATTGTATATATACTGTGTATATGTGTGTATATACTGTGTATATGTGTATATATTGTATATATACTGTGTATATGTGTGTATATATTGTATATATACTGTGTATATGTGTGTATATACTGTGTATATGTGTATATATTGTATATATACTGTGTATATGTGTGTATATACTGTGTATATGTGTATATATTGTATATATACTGTGTATATGTGTGTATATACTGTGTATATATTGTATATATACTGTGTATATGTGTGTATATACTGTGTATATATTGTATATATACTGTGTATATGTGTGTATATACTGTGTATATGTGTATATATTGTATATATACTGTGTATATGTGTGTATATGTGTATATATTGTATATATACTGTGTATATGTGTGTATATGTGTATATATTGTGTATATACTGTGTATATGTATATATACTGTGTATATGTGTATATATGTGTGTATATGTGTGTATATGTGTATATATTGTGTGTATATGTGTATATATTGTATATATACTGTGTATATGTGTGTATATACTGTGTATATGTGTGTATATACTGTGTATATGTGTATATATACTGTGTATATGTGTGTATATACTGTGCATATGTGTATATATTATATATATACTGTGTATATGTGTGTATATGTGTATATATAGTGTGTATATGTGTGTGTATACTGTGTATATGTGTATATATTGTATATATACTGTGAATATGTGTGTATATACTGTGTATATGTGTATATATTGTATATATACTGTGTATACATAAATATATATATATACTGTTTATGCATATTCCGTATATATATATATATATATATATATATATATATGTAAATCCTATGTATATGTGTATATATGCATCTACTATGCATACATGTATATACTGTGTATAAATGCATTGAAGCAAATACTGTATTTTTACATGCATGTATTTATATTAGCATATATATATATATATATATATATATATATATATATATATATATATATATACATATATGATGTGTGTTTTTGTATGTGGTAAGTATGTATGCTGTATATACTGAATGTATGTGTATATTCTGTATGTATATGCAGCATGTGTGTATATGGTGTTTTTATATATGGTGTGTATACTGTATTTGTGTATGTATGTATATATATATTTATATATATATATGTGTGTGTGTATTGTAAATGTATTATATGTATATAATGTGTATACTGTATGAGTTTGTATATACTCTGTGTATTAGTGTATAAATGTATATGAGTGCATAAATGTGTGTGTATAAGTGAATGCTTGTATGTATAAGGGTGTGAGTATACGAGAGTAGAACTTTATGTGTGTATATAAAGGTGTGTATATATCAGTGTATAAATGTGTGTAATTGTATAAACATGTCTGTATAGGGGTACCTTCCCAAGAACATATGGGGGACGTATATCTGGCCGCAGATTTGCTGCCGGATATACTTCATAAGCTTCTATACGCATGGGCTCGGCACGGTGAGCACAATGAGTACTCACTGTTTTGAGCAAAAGAGATAGAGCGTGCTCCATCTATGGCCGTAAGAACGACCATGCGGCTCTATTCTCTATGGAGAGGGGAGGGGAGAGCTGCGCTCACCTCTCCTCCTCTCCAGCGCGCCCGACGTGTGCCTGCCATATATATATATTTTAAGGGGAAGGGGGGCCCCATGCAGAAATCTGCTATGGGGCCCAGCCTCTCCTAGTTACGCCCCTGGAGCTGATGTTTTCACCTGTACCATTTTGGGAGCTGTGACATTTCCATCACTTCTTATTCATTGATGAAGGAGTCTTAAGAGTTTTTGTATTGATATTTGGGCATTCTGGAGGATATTGTATTCAAAATAAACACATATTGTTTGTATGTTTTTATTTAATGATTAATAATTTATAATTTAAAAAAAAAAAAAAGTTAAAAAAAATTTCCATTTTACTATTAAAAATGTACAGGCGGTCCCTGACTTAAGGACACAACTGACTTACAGACGACCCCTTAGTTACATACGAACCCCCCTACCCCCTGTGACCTCTGGTGACCTCTCTGGATGTTACTACAGCCCCAGACTGCACTGATCAGCTGTAAGGTGTCTGTAATGAAGCTTTATTCATAATCCTTGGTCCCATTACAGCAAAAATTTTGTTACAATCCAACCATCACTGGGACAAACATTTTTTTTTTGTCTGGATCTACAATTATAAGATATACAGTTCAGACTTACATACAAATTCAACTTAAGAACAAAACCTAAAAAAAACTATCTTATATGTAACCCGGAGACTGTCTGTATATGGGTTTTTTTATGTTCATTACCTCTAAAAACTGTAAAATATTTGTTAAAAAATGATTCTTTGTGTCACCGAATTTTGATGCTTGTAACTTTTTCATACTTCAGTGTACAGAGCCGTGTAAGGTGTCGTTTTTGTGGGACGAGCTGATGTTTTCATCTGTATCATTTTTATTCACTCACTGTACAGGCAGTCCCCGGGCTACGTGCAAGATAGGGTCCGGAGGTTTGTTCTTAAGTTGAATTTGTATGTAAGTCGAAACTGTATATTTTATAATTGTAGATCCAGACAAAATTTTCTTTTGCCCCAGTGACAATTGGAGGATCACATTTTTTTTTTTTTTGCTGTAATGGGACCAAGGATTATCCATAAAGCTTCATTACAGACACCTCATAGCTGATCATTACAGCCTGGGACTATAGTAACATCCAGAGAGCTTCACCAGAGGTCAGGGGTCCGTCTGTAACTAGGGGTCGTCTGTAAGTGGGGTGTCCTTAAGTAGGGAACTGCCTGTACTCACATTCATTGATGAATGATTTTTGATTTGGCCAGTATGGGGGATACCTAATGTGATTTAGATTGTGCAATATTATTTGCATTCAAAAGAAATGCAGATTTATTTTTTTTAGCAATTTTTAATTAAGGTTTTATTAAGTTTATGAACTGTGAAAAAAAAAATAAAAAATTATTCTTTGTATCAATGTATTCGGACACCCGTAACTTTTTAATACTTTTTGCAGTGTTACGATTAATTTTGTAATGTAAATTTTTATGGGTAGAAAATTAAAAAGTCATAAAAGTTTTTTTTTTTTTTTTTTTTTTATTGTATTACTGTATTTACATTATTGTGTATTGTGTATAGTGTATTACTTTATTGATATTTGGGCATTTTTGGGGTCCCGGGATATGTAATGTGATTTGTGTGTGATCTCATTTGCGTTCCAGAGAAATAAGTGGATGATTTGAATGTTTTTATTAAAATTTTTTAAAAATTTTTTACATGAATTATTAGTTTTTATTTAATTATTTATTACATTTAATTATTTCCATATACAATAAAAAAAATTTCCTTAAAACTACAAACACTTTCCAGAACATGAGAAATCCATTAAGCGCAGCGAACAACGGGCGGCTCCAGCAGGTAAAGAGTGTACAGAGAATTTACACAAGAAAAAAAAAAAAAAAAATCCCCAGCCCGAGCCAAATCCCCCTGCACATAAAAAATGTACGCGAGCGAGCGAGACGCCTACCTTCCTCCCGAGCGCTCAGACTGCGGGCCGCGAGTCAAGTCAAATATTATGTGGGCGTGGACATTCACAGAACACGTTCGGTTGTCAAAGCAAGTGTGGATACGCAGGAGGTTTCTAGAAATAGAAGATCCAAGTTATCCAAACAGAAAAGAAATATGAAAATTCTGTCTGGTTTGGAATTTTTTTTTTTGAGAATTTTTTTTTTTTCCCGAAAAAAATCTCATATTTGCACCGGCAGCGAGGGATCATGATGGGGTTTAAACAGAAAAAGCATCTTCTGTTCCGCGCGTAGTTATTTAGTTCAATTGCGGAGATCGAACCCAGCTTTCCGAGAACCCAGCTTTCTGAGAACCCAGCTTTCCTTGAACCCAGCTTTCCTTGAACCCAGCTTTCCGAGAACCCAGCTTTCTGAGAACCCAGCTTTCTGAGAACCCAGCTTTCCGAGAACCCAGCTTTCTGAGAACCCAGCTTTCCGAGGACAGGAGCAAAGTTTAGGGTTGGAAATTGCCAAAAAAAAAACACCAATTTTTTTGTAAATGTGGAATATTGTATAAATATTGATCATTTACTGCACATAGTGGAAAAGTACAACTAAGTCCCTTTCCGTAATCAGGTTCTCCAGAATCTTTTATTGATGCTATCGGATCAGTGGGGGTCTAACATTTTGCCCTCTCTATTGAGTTGTGGTTAAAGATTCCCAGGTCCTATCCAGCGGTCACATAACTGCAGCCAAGTGTATAAGGCTGAGCTGCAGTACCATGCATGGCCACTATACAGTGTATGGCGCTATGCTGTGTGGGGTCGTGATTAAGAATACAAAGCATAGCATGCAGCAGGGGGCAGTAGAGAGCTTGCAGAGTCAGTTGTAGCGCTCACATACCGTAAATCCGGCGCAAGACAATAGCTCCCGAAGTGGCAAGGGCACCTAAATACTATATTTGTGCAAATGGAGTAGAAAAAGATGCACGCTGGGGGCTGAAGGACTCCAGGGGGCCTTACCAGAGCCCCTCTGTGCTGGAGATTCACAGGCTGATACACTGTGCAAGAGCACTACCCCGCTCCCTCTGTGTGAGATTAAAGGAGGCAGAGAGAGGGGGATGTGCTGAAAGAGCAGGGGGGAGGGGGACAGAGTGTAACAGCTTGTAAAGCTACAACATAGAGGGGCTCTAGTAACACCTCAGGAGCCATTTAGGTTCATTAACATAATTATAAAGTAAATTTTATGGATAACATAGAACACAGGGGGCGTGTCTGGAGGGGCTCTAGTAACACCTCAGGAGCCCTTTAGGTTCATTAACATAATTATAAAGTTAAATGTATGGATAACATAGAACAAAGGGGGCGTGTCTCAGACCACCAAAGCACAAAATGAATAGAGTACTTTTAGCTGATCCATTGCAGTACAGGGGTGTGTGTTAGACAATCTCATCTTCTTATATTTGGTTCCTTTTAGAGAAGTGGGTGTGTCTTAGACTACTAAACAACTATAGGGTGATTTAGCAAACGCTGGCACTTGGGCAATTGATGTTGGTTCCACCCCTTGGGGCAGCGTTGCTTATATATCTTGATATATCCAGCAAGGTGGGTGCACAACCTTGCGCCAGGACCTGCCTGGCATTGGTCCTGGCGCAGGCTATAGGTGGTGCAGACACAAGGTGTAGGAGGGGAAATATTGCCAGGAATTGCGACTTTGTCAGGGCTTGTGCAGTACAAGCCATGACAAATCTTCCAAACGTGCATAGAAAATTCTCTCAGCTTCTCCTGAAGTGGGCGGGCCTCAGCTATGTGACATCATCTATGGCCACTGATGCCAGAGCACTGAGGGCATCTACGCGAATGTTCACAAACAGCTCAGCCAATCAAGGCACAGAATCAGTGTTACTGCCTGTACAGAGATCTAGTGCAGGGCAAGGCAGGGGAGACAGAGCACACACTCTGCATCATACAGTAATCTACTACATCACAAATAAAAAGATATATTAAAACCTATACTATAAAACATCTACATAGGATCCAAAAGACCATCTCTCTTTGAGGACCCCCTCCCTAGAAGTCTGTTTTTTCATTTTTTTCCCCATTATACTATATGGCAGCTGCCCCCTATCTGCAGACTACCCCTTTCAGGTTGCACTAGATATAAACTTTCACATACACACTACTCTGCTACATTCAAACTTTCAAACACAAACAACTCTGCTACATACCGTTCATGGTATGTAATTGGGTGACCTGAAGCATGTGATCAGTCACATGCTTATGACATCACTCAAGGTCCTATAGTTTTTTTACATGCTGACACAACTGATATTCTCCTGCACCCAGCAGCTTCTCATCCGGAGCGTGGACATCTCCTAACAAGATCCACCAACCCTCTATTCCTCTCCACTGTCTAGATATGGATTCCCATGGCAACCAGACAAAAATAGATATCTAGAGGGACAAGGTAAAACTCCTGCTAGAAGGCAAACTGCTTCAGGTGGCTAATGAGTGTAGAGAATAAGAGAATTGCTTATTTTATCTTAGTACAGAGGCAAAGGGTTTTATACTTTACAGTTCTTTAAATTTTTGGAAGTGACCACAGGACATGATCTTTGCTTTCTTCCTTGTAACCTGTGATCTTATGTTATAAATATTTATCCTAGATATGAGATTGGCGCAGGTTTGGCTCCGCCTCCTGGTACCTGGTGTGGCGCTGTACGCCAGGCTTGCTCCTCGTGGTGTGCCGAGATGAAACTCCAGCGCCTTCCCTTATTTTGTACGTGTGAAGCTTTATTAGATTCTTGTTATTTCTTCCGACTTATTCATTCTCCAAAATCAACATTTTTCTGATATTTATTGAGCAGAATTTACATGTCTGTAGGGATTCGGCTTTCGACACCTCTTTAGGATTTGTGAGCAGCTTTTTCTCAGTAGTCTGGGATTTCTTTTTCCTCCCAACCGCCCACCCCACCCCCAGAGCCAAAGAAATCCACCCATCACACTGAGAATGTCATCTGCTTCCAGACCGGGGGAATCAAACTCATTTTCCCCGTGGGCCACATCAGCCTCATTGTTGCCTCAAAAGAGGTGAATTTATTACTTTACAAATGAATAAACTGTTTAGTAGTTACATTTATACAGAAAAACCTTTACAATCTGCCAGTGGAGGACAACCACAAAGCTCCATGTATTGTTAAATAATCAGGGAGTATGAGTTCCTACAATAGCCAATAGTCACAGTGCCCCCACACAGTAACCAATAGTCACAGTGCCCCCACACAGTAACCAATAGTCACAGTGCCCCCATACAGTAACCAATAGTCACAGTGCCCCCACACAGTAACCAATAGTCACAGTGCCCCCACACAGTAACCAATAGTCACAGTGCCCCCATACAGTAACCAATAGTCACAGTGCCCCCACACAGTAACCAATAGTCACAGTGCCCCCATACAGTAACCAATAGTCACAGTGCCCCATACAGTAACCAATAGTCACAGTGCCCCCACACAGTAACCAATAGTCACAGTGCCCCCACACAGTAACCAATAGTCACAGTGCCCCCATACAGTAACCAATAGTCACAGTGCCCCCACACAGTAACCAATAGTCACAGTGTCCCCACACAGTAACCAATAGTCACAGTGCCTCCACTCAGTAACAAATAGTCACAGTGCCTCCACTCAGTAACAAATAGTCACAGTGCCTCCTCTCAGTAACCAATAGTCACAGTGTCCCCACACAGTAACCAATAGTCACAGTGCCCCCACACAGTAACCAATAGTCACAGTGCCTCCACTCAGTAACCAATAGTCACAGTGCCTCCACACAGTAACCAATAGTCACAGTGCCCCCATACAGTAACCAATAGTCACAGTGCCCCCACACAGTAACCAATAGTCACAGTGTCCCCACACAGTAACCAATAGTCACAGTGCCTCCACTCAGTAACAAATAGTCACAGTGCCTCCACTCAGTAACAAATAGTCACAGTGCCTCCTCTCAGTAACCAATAGTCACAGTGTCCCCACACAGTAACCAATAGTCACAGTGCCCCCACACAGTAACCAATAGTCACAGTGCCTCCACTCAGTAACCAATAGTCACAGTGCCTCCACACAGTAACCAATAGTCACAGTGCCCCCATACAGTAACCAATAGTCACAGTGCCCCCACACAGTAACCAATAGTCACAGTGCCCTCACAAAGAAGCAAATAGTCCATGCCAACCAGTAGCCAATTGTGTCAATGCCAATAGTCACTTTGCCTCTATACTAGCAGCCACCCACACAGTGCCCCCACACAGTAGCAAACAGTCAAAGTGTCCTCACATAGTAGCAAAAGTTCCATTTCGCCATACAACCAAATTTGCTAGTCCCCCAAATATTCACAGTGCCCCCAGAGTAGCCAATAGTCACATTGCCGAACAGCAGTTAATACCCACAGTACACCCACACAGTGAGCATTTGTATCCTTAACAATAGCCAATAGTCACAGAGTCCTCACATAGAAGCAAATAGTCACAGTGTCAACCAGTAGCCAATTGTGTCAATGTCCCCAATAATAACACAGTAGCAAGTCACAGTGTCCTCACACAGTAGCAAATATTCACAGTGTTAACCAATAGTCAATTATTGACTTTTAGCGCCCCCAATAGTCACAGAGCCCCTACAGTAGCCAATAGTCACAGTACCCCCAGAGTAGCTAACAGTCATAGAGCCACAGTAGCTAATATTCACTAGACAATTGCCACAATGACCAATAGTCACACCGCCCACACGGAAACCAATCATTTCAATGCCCTTCACAATAATCAATAGTCCAGCGACACAAAAGGGAGCATTGTTTGGTCCACAAGCCACTGGGGCTCATTTACTAAGGGTCCGAATCGTGCACTTTTGTCGGGTTTCCCGATGATGTCCGATTTGTGCCGAATTGCCCCGGGATTTTGGCGCTTGCGATCGGATTTTGGTGCATCGGCGACGGCTTTCATGCGGCAGAAATCAGGGGACGTAATCGTCGGACAACCCGACGGATTCGGAAAAAACGCGGAATTTAAAAAAGAATATGTGTCACGAGATCAGCACTCACATGCACCGGGACGAAGAAGGTGAACTCCGGCGGACCTCGGAGCAGCAGCCATACCTGGTGGATATCGGGCGCACGGACCTTAGTGAATCCCGGCAGACCCGAATACTCGTCGGAGAATGCGCTGCTGGAACGTGACTGGACCGGGTAAGTAAATGTGCCCCATCGTGTTTGACACCCTTATTCTGGGACATTCCTGGACAGTGTCAGCTGCGTTGTGGGAGCATTATCCTGCTGAAGCAGAACTAGGGGACACCACTGCTAAAAAGGGGGTCCTAGGTCTTTATATTGTTTAGGTAGGAGGTATATGTCACAGGAACATCCGTATGATCCCAGAACCTAGAAGATAGAAAGAACCAAGGTTTATCATCAGATCTATGTCTATATATACAGGCACCAGGCTCCACCCCCTTCACACCTCTCCACACCCTCTTGACATCTTGAAATCTCACCCATATCATACAGATAGATATGGGACGGATAGAAAGATAAATAGATGATAATAGATGTATTGATTATCCAGAGAAATATGTTTTCGCACATACTCTCGCATTGTGATGGGTTCTCTGAGTTTGATAAATGATCACATCTCCATCACTTGGCCTCCTCCGTGTTCTTGCTGCCAAAATGTGTCCAAGTAAATAAAAATGAGTGAATCAGTGGAAATGGGAACAGCGTCAGGAGGAGTGAGCACGGTTCATTTGAGGTGTGGTGCAGGTCTTTCTGGTGCCAGCTCGTAGCACTGAGGGATGGGCAGAGCACAAAGTGGAAAAGTCTGATAGGCCCCCGCCCCTTGGCCACGTCCCGGCTCCTCGGACTGACAGCTCACATTGTACGGTTCATGGAAGCAAAATCTTATGAGCTAATTAGTCAGGATTCATTATCCTCAAGTAGAAGCTTCTCTGCCAGGTCATTCATGCTGCTCCTTCCAACCATTCTGCCCTATGAGTCAGAACACGGCTGAGAACTGATGGTGACTTGGCTTCGGGATCGGGAAGGTTGACAGCTTTGGGCTTAGTGCTTTGGCTACGTCGCCGGTGGAGCCGGCACATACCGTAACAATACGAGACTGTTGAGTAGATTTATCTGCAGAACTTCAAGGAGACGGTAGCAATGCTTATACTGGTGACAAATGTATTAAAGGGGTTTTCCAGTTATTCTGGACCATTCTGAGTCAGGATAAGAATAAGTTGGTTCTTCCTAGCGGGCAGGAGATGGTGGTGATCACTACAACTACTGAGGCTAATCAGCTTGTCAGCATTTATCTTCTTCCTGATTGGTCACAATGATCAAATGACTGCCAGGCACAAATTTCCATAGTGTATCCCACGGCAGTGATTTGGAACACTAAACAATTCACAAATACTTATGGTCCCAAATAGCCCTACAATATATTGGGGGTAGACCAGCTGCCAGTAAAAAAACCCGAAGACTTCACTAGGGTATGTGTCTATGCAGTAGTTCAGTGACGTCAGACCCCAGGCACATGCGCTGTTGTTCTGTGAGGCCAGACCCAAAGTGGTTCAATGATTCCAGACATAGATTAAATGAAGGTGCACGTTCTGTGGTTTAATGAAGCCAGACACATGTGCAGTGGAGCATGAAGCCAGAAATCATGTGCATGCACAGTCGTTCAGTGGAGCCAGAGCTCAGGTGCATGCACAGTCATTCAGTGGAGCCAGAGCTCAGGTGCATGCACAGTCATTCAGTGGAGCCAGAGCTCAGGTGCATGCGCAGTCGTTCAGTGGAGCCAGAGCTCAGGTGCATGCGCAGTCGTTCAATGGAGCCAGAGCTCAGGTGCATGCGCAGTCGTTCAGTGGAGCAAGAGCTCAGGTGCCTTTGCAGCCGCTCAGTGGAGCCAGAGCTCAGGTGCCTTTGCAGCCGCTCAGTGGAGCCAGAGCTCAGGTGCTTTTGCAGCCGTTCAGTGGAGCCAGAGCTCAGGTGCCTTTGCAGCCGCTCAGTGGAGCCAGAGCTCAGGTGCCTTTGCAGCCGCTCAGTGGAGCCAGAGCTCAGGTGCCTTTGCAGCCGTTCAGTGGAGCCGGAGCTCAGGTGCCTTTGCAGCCGTTCAGTGGAGCCGGAGCTCAGGTGCTTTTGCAGCTGTTCAGTGAAGCCAGAAATCATGCACATGCGCTGTGGTTCAGTGGAGCCAGAGCTCAGGTGCATGCACAGAGGTTTAGTGAAGCCGAACTTGGTCTATGGGTATTGCGGAGCTCATGCGGAGCAGTACACTGGTGCGAGACCTCAGGCTCATGCGGAGCAATACACTGGTGCCAGATGTCAGACGCATGCACGTTGGCTCAGTGAAGTCAGACCTCAGGCATATATACAGACAGAACACAAAACTACTAAAACATTGGTCCATAAGAGCTTGTGGATTAGTCCCCCATGCCAGGTAGGTCCCCCCCATACACTTCTTAAACGAAATCTACCATCAAAATTCATCATGTTAATCCAGGGACACTTCCTTATAGATCCGGGCACCGTTACTAAGGTAATCTGCTTATATCTGTTATAAAAAAAACTGCTGCACAGTGTAACAGTTTGTAAAGCACAGAGGGGCTAGGGGAGCCCTTCAGTTTAAATAGCATCAGTCCAAAAGCTTATTTTAAAAGAAAGGAAGCCATGGATAACAAATATAAGAAGATTATCCCTATCACAGTGCTGGATCTATAAGTAGCTGCCTTGGGTTTGCTGGGGGATTTCCTATAAATACGGATTTCAGAGGCTAATCCATACAATAGGTCAGAGAATGGAACAGAAAGCAGACAGCACCATTCTCAATGTTGTGGCAGAACAGAGTTACTGCAGATTACCCCCAGCTTGAATGGCAACCTGCAGTGACTTGAAAACTGGTCACCTTCTTGTACTTTTTGCATATCTATGAGATCTACCTCTTCTCCATCAACTGTCTGGTAGCTGTAAAAATAATATGTCTTAAAATGGGACAAAAGATTTAACTTTGGCTGATCTATCGAAGAGACTTTAGTACAGCGCACTAAGGCACATAACTTGCAATGAGTCTCTGAGTGGCACTGATCTCATGATGTGCCTAGGAACTACATCCATTTCACTGTCCAACTACATGAACCTTACCAAGTAATGCAAACAGCATCCAGTCCATGGCAACTCCTTGGTTACTTTCTCCAAACCAACACTCACAGTGGCACAGCAGTGGCATCTATCCATCACATAGTCACATTGGATTGGGATAGAGTCTCTATCTCACCCCTCCATGCTGGATCAATGGGAGTTATCCTAATAGTGTGCTCCACACCCTCGGCAAACATCCAACTTTTGCTTATTTCTAAAACTCACCTATCTCCAGTGGCCATACACAGCTGGCACAATTTATATCCTAGAGATCTTCTTCAGATCCCCATCTTCAAAGGCAAGTTGTCCTAGGCATCTTTCTACCTCGTAAGTCTTCTTTCCCTAAATCTTCTGTCTTGTTGGTAGAGACTCCAAGACAAAAAAGACTTGCTCCATCTTTTCTGAACCTCACTCGGTATCTTTCCCCTAAAACCCATTTTTTGTGGTGGCCTTGAAGAGCCATTTTTTGTGGTGGCCTTGAGGATCCAGTTTTTTGTGGTGGCCTTGAGGATCCAGTTTTTTGTGGTGGCCTTGAGGAACCAGTTTTTGAGGTGGCCTTGAGGAATCAGTTTTTGTGGTAGCCTTGAGGAACCAGTTTTTCAGGTGGCCTTGAGGAACCAGTTTTTGAGGTGGCCTCGAGGAACCAGTTTTTAGGTGGCCTTGAGGGACCAGTTTTTCAGGTGGCCTTGAGGAACCAGTTTTTGAGGTGGCCTCGAGGAACCAGTTTTTGTGGTGGCCTTGAGGAACCAGTTTTTGTGGTAGCCTTGAGGAACCAGTTTTTGTGGTAGCCTTGAGGAACCAGTTTTTGTGGTAGCCTTGAGGAACCAGTTTTTAGGTGGCCTTGAGGAACCAGTTTTTGTGGTAGTCTTGAGGAACCAGTTTTTGAGGTGGCCTTGAGGAACCAGTTTTTGTGGTAGCCTTGAGGAACCAGTTTTTGTGGTAGCCTTGAGGAACCAGTGTTTGAGGTGGTCTTGAGGAATCAGTTTTTGTGGTGGCCTTGAGGAACCAGTTTTTGAGGTGGCCTTGAGGAACCAGTTTTTGTGGTAGTCTTGAGGAACCAGTTTTTAGGTGGCCTTGAGGAACCAGTTTTTGAGGTGGCCTTGAGGAACCAGTTTTTAGGTAGCCTCGAGGAACCAGTTTTTGTGGTGGCCTCGAGGAACCAGTTTCTTGGGTGGCCAAGAGGAACCAGTTTTTATGGTGGCTTTGAGTACAAACGATGCCCTGATGAGGGGTCATATTATACGTCCTCCTTCTAAATGTAACATGTTTAACCTAAAACCCTAAACTTCACTTACATATTCTTTATTTAAAACCGCCTCTGGTTCGAAATCTGGAACTCTTGACAAGTTTAGCAGCTTTCTCCATGGGGAGAGGTGTCATCGACTTCTCTTAAGCGTTACCAGAAGACTTTTGGAAGAAAGAAAATGAAGTTTTGTGGACGAAAGCCATAAGCTGGAAAAAAAAAAATTCAATCACGCACTGCTTCTGGATCAAAGACGTATGGCGTAAGAATGTTTAGGATGAATGGCCAAATCGGTGGGAACCCATAATACATGGCCTGAAATTGTGTGACCCTGAATGGAGATGAAGATGTTCAATGCAACCACTGATCCATTTACGTAGTGAGTGAGGTGGAGGTCAATCTAAATCTATTCTCGAGGTAGTTTTGAGTCCCACCGCAGTTATTTCGGACATTTGCTATGTATGTGTCATGAACACTTATCCTAGGAACATCCCTTTAAGGTTTATAATACAAGTAACAGACAACAACACAAAGACTGATGAGTCTTGGATCAGGACGAAGCTCAATCCTACAGGACCTTGGACAGCAGCAAGACTTTCCCGACCTGTCATTGGTGTTAGTGCTGAAAGGGACCCGATTCTCCTCTCACTGTATATATTTACTAAGGGGTTTACATAGAAAACAAGACACCTTTAAGACATAATGGACATTATGTGCAACAATCAACAATTTACTATGAAGGCTACCATGATTGTAGTAGAGCGTTTGTTGTACTATCTCATGTGCATGAGTTTTCTTGTCATAGTTTATATGTATGAAGCTCTGAAGGACCTCAGTATTTTGGATTTCATCCCCTTCTACGTTCTTATTCACAACAAAGTACTTACCCAGTTCGAGATCCCGATCCGGCTTCTCTCCAGTACTTCAGGTCCTTGGTGCACTTTGGCCAATCTAAGGACTCCTTGGACCACAGGACATCACGTGTGACGTCCCATGGTCCAAGGAGTCCTACTTATTGACCAACTTAGGTCCTGTGACAAACCAAAACTTCCTGGCATGTGAAGTGAAAGAAGTGAAGCAACACAGGAATCGGAAAACAGACTAAGGTAAGTATTCTATATTTATTGCCACCATTCTCGTGGACCTTATAGTCCAGAATTCATGGCAAAGCTATATAGCAGGATACAGGAAATCTACTATAATCATGATAAACCAGGGACATTACTCCTAGATCCAGGCACCGGGACTGTGATATCTTCTTCATCAACTTTTATAATTATGCTAATTAGACTATGGAGTTTGTTATGGTGGACTCTATGTACATGTATAAGAGGGGCCTGGATGACTTTCTGGAGAGCAAAAATATCACGGATTAGGGGGAAAACATTTGTTTAATTCTTAAAGGTTGGACATGATGGACATTTTTTTCCAGCCTTATATACTAGGATACTAATAATCCAGAAGGGCTCCGGGGGTTTATACCTGAGCCCTTCCATGCAGTAGATTCAAAGGCTGTTACACTATCTCCCCTTCCCCCTTCACCCTCAGCACTTCCCCCCTACCTCTGACTTATGTAATCTTGCCCATTGGGAGGGGGGGGGGTGTAACAGAGCCGGTGGGTGGAGACTGTCTGCTATGATGTCTCCCGTACAGTGCACACAGTGCCTCCTCTTACTCTCATAGAGAACATTATACAGCACTATCAGGATTTAGCTTCATATCCTGGACACCACTAAGTAATATGGTACGAGAAGAGTCAATGATTAAGAATCCATTTTCTTCTCAAATTTGAACCCCTTTTAAAAAAAAACATTAAAAAAAAAAAATAAAAATTAAATATAAGGATAAGATTTGTAATTATGTAATTATTTAAATGTCTGTAAAACATGAAAAAAATAATTTGGCCCATGATGCCTTTTGTATAATGCAAATGGAAACAAGAAAAATAGCGGTAGTGGGGGATGTACGTCTATAGTGTGTCTTAATGTTTGATTGGGCCTCAGATCATAGACCATTCAGTGTGGCCGCGCAATATTAGGGGACATCCACATCAGGAAGTGGATGATTGGCTGTATACAGCTCCATTGCTTGTCTTGTGTGCTGACTTATACCTTATCTTTAGGGTTGTGCATGGTCCACCCTTTGTTTCCAATATTTCCAAATGTATACAGCTCTGTATTACCATTTATTGTCCTTGCAGGTCTATAATCTTACGGTATTATTTACTTACCGTATTTTTCGGACTATAAGTTGCACAAAAAATCCTTTGATTTTCTCAGAAATCAAAGGTGCGCCTTATATATGAGCCGCACTTACAGACAACAGCTTCCTTGAACTGTGCACAGGTCTGCCACCTGCTCGTCATTCATCCTTATAATCAGGTGCGCCTTATACTCCAGTGCACCTTATATATGAGCCACACTTACAGACAACAGCTTCCTTGAACTGTGCACAGGTCTGCCACCTGCTCGTCATTCATCCTTATAATCAGGTGCGCCTTATACTCCAGTGCACCTTATATATGAGCCACACTTACAGACAACAGCTTCCTTGAACTGTGCACAGGTCTGCCACCTGCTGGTCATTCATCCTTATAATCAGGTGCGCCTTATACTCCAGTGCACCTTAAATATGAGCCACACTTACAGACAACAGCTTCCTTGAACTGTGCACAGGTCTGCCACCTGCTGGTCATTCTTCCTATAATCAGGTGCACCTTATAGTCCAGTGCGCCTTATATATATATGAACCCAGACATTTTAGCAGGCATTTATTGATGGTGCGCCTTATACACCGGGGCGCCTTATAGTCAGAAAAATACTGTATATGTATGGCAGGGGGAATTATGTTATTAATTAATTTAGAGACGAAGAGACCCGAAGTTCAAATTTCAGGCTCAGTGTTTGGGTTCACCTGCGTGACCCAGACATATTGCCGATTTGGCAGCCAATTCGACCAATCCGGCAAATAGACGCTCTTTCAACTAGCCATGGCTAATATTGTCCTCCTGGATTTCCCCTGGGCTATGGCTAGAGCCATGCTAGGAGCCTTCATTTGCCAGATCGGCTTTTCGACCTCCGATTTGGCAATATGTCAGGCAGCCGAACCAGAATGTGGAACCTGAACTTGAACGCCAGGTCCGGTCATCAGTCTTGCTTGCAGACGAGTGTAGATGTTCAAATTCACATTCGCTGAGTTTGATCGAACCTCATACAAAAATTTGGTTTAGGTTCGCACCGCAGCACTCACAATAAGGACCTACATTAGTCAATAAGTAGGACTGTTTGGACCACGGGATGTCACTTGTGAAGTGCTATGGTCTAAGTAGTCCTTAGATTGGCTAAAGTGGGTCTTCTGACCGGGTACACACACCAAGGTCCACTGGAGAGAAACCGGATCGGGATCTGGAATAGGGTAAGTGTTTAGTAGGCTGATTGGAGCCACGACTATTCATGGGTGTTACCGATGAGGCAGAGTCCGTACACTGAAGTCCAGTTACGCTCAACCCTAGACTTGATGCAATGGTCACATCTGAAACTTCCGGATTTTTTCCCCAAAAATACAGTAAATATATAAACCGTGATAAAAATCTATTTGCTGATACAAGGTCGTTCCTTTACTAAGGACAGGAAGGAAATTCCCGATGACATTTCGTTCCCTTATAGCAGTGGTGGCGAACCTATGGCACTGGTGCCAGAGGCGGCACTCGGAGCCCTCTCTGTGGGCACCCAGGCCATCACCCCAGCATGAAGTTCACCAGACTGGCCTCAAAGAATCTTCCTCCAGAATCTTCCTACAATGATAGGCGAATGTGCGCTCCTCCTTTCAACTGCGTTGGTGTCTTTAGGAGGCTGAACGATTGAAAGTTGTCAATGAGCAAGGAGAAATAAATTACTGCTTAAATTGCTGCGCTGGCACTTTGCAATAAATAAGTGGCTTTTGGTTAAAATTTGGGCACTCAGGCTCTAAAAGGTTCGCCATCACTGCCTTATATGATAGGATATGACACTTTTTGAAGATCCCACAGAGCCACCAGCATTTCCACATGTTTATTGTGTGTCCCGTTAAAGTCCAGGACACTAATTACCGTTTCCCTCGCTACCAACGTGATCCAGCTGTCCGAGGACATCGGAGCCCCTTCCCCCTCCCCTTCTCCTTCCCCCCCCCAAAACCCGAGATGAAACATCATAGTTAATTTCACTCACACACCAGTCCAGCAACACAGTACAGGAGCCAGAGCCGTCTAGTCAGGTCTGAAATTCGACTCACGTAACAGAATATGAATAGCTGCAACTTGTTAGCCAAACGAAAATGTAGATTTTGGCACGGCCCGCCAGAGGTTTTTATATATATATTTTTTTTAAAAATTTTTTATTTCATGCTCTACGTGGAGTCCCAGTGCTCTAGCTGAGGCCATATTACGAAAATTTTTAGAAAATCTATCTCGCTGCTACTTGACATCCCCTATAAAATCAAATTAACCCCATGAAGGCTAAGCTAAAGTGTGGAATAATATTAGCCGCATGCCAGCTTTAGCACTTGGCAGCCAAAGGGCGTAGCAAACAAAGTCGAGATCTCTACAGTAAAAATAAAGTCTCCTGTTCGGCGGGTAATTTACGGCTTACACAAATCTCGCCGCGGCCCGGTATGGGAGGATTTGTATAACATAAAACAACAAAGTTGTACGTTTCGATGTGAAAGACATAGTCAATGCTTTCAGTAAGTTTTACGTTGTACAAATACGAGGCCGATCATCCCGCTTCTCCCCTGCACCTGGACTGCGTTTCGGCTCCTGTGGAGGCTTTATTTTTGTAGCTTCTAGATAGTCCGGAACTGATTTTTGGCTGGCAGTCGGGTTTGATGGCTACATATATTTTTGAGGCGACACTTGGCTTGTAGACGCAACCAAAAAATTTTTTGAGCAAGGTTACGGTATGGAGCATACAAGCTTCATTGATGGTACTAAAGCATGTGGACCCACTGCGAGTAGTAGAGGATTATAATATAGGCGGTTTGGGCGGTATCCCAGGGGCCCAAACCTTCTAGGGGGCCCATAGCCACCCAAACCACCCAGCAAATTTTATACTGAGAAGGACCTTTACTCATGAAATCCTCTCACATCCGTTCCTGCTCTCGATACACAAGAGCCATTTCAGGACCTTTGAAGGTCCTGAACCTAAATATTGAAAGCAGCAGAAGGGACACATCCTCAATTCCCCAAGAAGCTGATTCTAGTACCAGGTGTAGGAATTTGTAGGGGCTATAATATTCATACATCCCAGGACCTATACCAGACGAGGAGCTAATCCTAAGGGAGTCATCAAAAGTCACTCTAGTCTGTCCAGTTCCTTCTTCAAATTCAGTTAAATAGACTAGCTGAGGTTCACTACACAGCAGGTTTTGGTGGCTTCTCTGTGTCCAAAAAAACAGCTAATGCTGTACATCATGAAGCCATAAAATTTCTATTACTTTATATTACAATGTGTATAGTAATAGTGGTGGTGCTGGGACTCTTCTGCTTATTCTCCACCACAAATGCAGATGAGGCAGCAACGAGTATAAAAGGGTGAGATGCCACGATCAATACATCCAAAGCATTTAAGGAGTTTGGCAGAAGGAAAGGGCTAATAAGTAGCCCTGACATACAGGTTACTGATTATGACCCTCTGATCCGACATAGGCACCTACCAATTTGGCTGTACCACAGCACTTACCATATATACTCGAGTATAAGCCTAGTCTTTCAGCACAAAAAAGTGCTGAAAACCCAAACTCGGCTTATACTTGAGTAAAAAAATTATATCAAAGCTCACCTTTCTGGCTTCCCCCACTGCTGGCTATATACTGGGGCCGGGGGCTGGCTATATACTGGGGAAGAGGGCTGGCTATATACTGGGGAAGGGGTCTGACTATATACTGGGGAAGGGGGCTGGCTATATACTGGAGCACGAAGCTGGCTATATCCTGGGGCAGGGGGCTGGCTATATACTGGGGCAGGGGGCTGGCTATATACTGGGGCAGGGGGCTGGCTATATACTGGGGCAGGGGGCTGGCTATATACTGGGGAAGGGGGCTGACTATATACTGGGGCAGGGGGCTGGCTATATACTGGGGCAGGGGTCTGGCTATATACTGGGGGATATGGGCTGGCAGGTTATATACTGGGGGGCAGGTGCTGGCTATATACTATGGGGCAGGGTCTGGCAGGCTATATACTGGGGAGGCTGTGACCAATGCATTTCCCACCCTCGGCTTATACTCAAGTCAATAGGTTTTCCCAGGTTTTTGTGGTAAAATAAGGGGCCTCGGCTTATACTCGAGTATATACGGTAATTAAAAGTGTAAAAAAAAATTGAAAAAGAGCAAAATGTATTCCCCCAGTAAAAAATGTAAAAATATATTTGAATAAAATGATTAATATTTAAACATTTTGTTAAAAAAAAATATAGGTATTTGGTAGAAGCATTGTTTCTCCCAGTGATACTTTTTTACCCCAAAATTAAATAAAAGAGTTGGATTTTATTAGTATGAGGGTGCGTTTACTCTCTTCTACTCACTATATACCGGTAGGTATATTATACCGCCACTATTGTAGCTACAAGACGATAGAAAGATAACCTTGTGCAAAATGAGACACAAATGCTGCAAAAAAAAAATGCAATACTTTAGTCCTAGGCTACAATGATCAGCTGTAACAGTTATCACCGGTGTCTGTAATGAAGCTTTATTGTTACTCCTGGTTCTTATGACAATCCAACATTTTTAAAATCCAATTGTCACAGAGACCGAAAAAAATGTGGCTGGGGCTATCATTATAAAATATACAGTTCCGACTTACATACAAATTCAACTTAAGAACAAACCTACAAAAGTGATCTTGTACGTAACCCGGGGACTGCCTGTAAATGGAAACTAGTAACCTGTAGAAAAAAGATTATACATTACATAAAAGGTTGTATAAAAAACATGAAAATAAATAAATAAAATGACCACTCTTAAAAAAAAAACTATGAATCCCATAAAAAGCAAACCCCAGACAAAAAGAAATAAATAGCTGGTACCATAAGAGATTTAAGTATTTATCTGTTATCTTCATAAACAGTGGCTCAGTGGTTAGCACTACAGCCTTGCAGCGCTGGGGTCCTGGGTTCTAGTCCCATCCAGGTCAACATCTGTAAAGAATTTGTATGTTCTCTCCGTGTTTGTGTTGGTTTCCTCCGGGTCCTCTGGTTTCCTCCCACACTCCAGAACATACTGGTAGGTTGATTAGATTGTGAGCCCCATTGGGGACAGGGACTGATGCGGCAAGTTCTGTGCAGCGCTGCGTAATCTGTGTGCGCTATATAAATAACATAATTATTATTATTAGATATAAAGCAAAATTCAAGAGGTTGAATATTTTTTAAGCCCTCCCACCAAACAAAAGCCTAAAATGTATCATCAATAAGTGATTTATACCTTCAAATGACGCCAATAGAAAGTACAGCTTATCCTGCAAAAAACCAACCCTGTCAAAAAAAAAAAAAAAAAACTAAAAATTGCAGCTCAGCTTCCGGACCAGAATTTTCTGATTCTTAGAAGGTTACCTGGTTATTCAATTTTAGGGATGAGAACAAATAATGATAATAGTCATGTCTGTCATGTAAAAAATCAATTTCCCTTCCGATCAATAAAGTTTTATTGTATTGTTGTTAAAAGTAACAATCGGCAAATATGTAACATTTTTTATTCTATAATTAAATTTAAATAAATAAAAAATAAATATTTTATTATACGTTTATTTTTATATATTATTATTATTATTATTTTTATATATGTTTATTATACGGTAATTTTTATTTTTTATTGTATATTGTATTATTTTTATTTTTTGTTTTATTTTCTTACTCTCTTAAAATTATAACTAAATTATAATTATATATAAATAATTATAAAAATAGATGTCAAAAAGTGATAAAAAAACAAAGACTAAACCTAAAACCATTCACCAAACTTTAAAATCAGCCAGAACTTTTTCAATTTCAATGTTTTCTTTCTTAAATTTTTTTATCTCTCCCTCTATATACATTTTTTTATTGCATTTCCTCCCGTATTTTCCAGAAAATCCTGCACATATATTTTTTTATTTTATTGCTATCTATGAAGTTTAATTTCTTGTAACGTTTCCCTCTTTTATGGAGGATCCTCTTTCGTACGGATGGGAAATCGCACTGCGAATATCATTCCGAACAGTAGACGGAACAATATTCCTCATCTTTCACATCTAACTCCTCGTAAGTCATAACATTACTGGACGGTAAATCAGCCCCGGGAGCCCCTGCGCTCTCAGACATTGTATTTTAACCCCAAAAATTCCCTGTTCCTATTATTTGATTCATTATGGAGGTTTTTTTAGGCGATCACTTTTTGGATGAATGTTACATTTTACTTACTTTACCACTAAAAGGGATCCATAGAGGAGAGAAATAAATCTCCGCTCTTTGCTGTTTGCTTTACTTACCAGAGTAATTCCTCCGAGTATTTCACTTCCCCGAGTCGCAACCTTCTCGCACTCACACTGCAGGCACTTTAGACTTTGTGGCAGATCAATAAAATACATTCAAGACCGGTATTAAGGAGATGTAAAAAATTTGGAATTTTGGGGGGAATTGAAGGGATTCTAAATAAAGTTTCAATTTTGTAGGGAAAGATGTAGTGAATTTCTATCTAATGAACACAACTATGATCTACAACAATGGGGCACATTTACTTACCCGGTCACTGGAGTTCACCGAAAGTGCATTGTCCGTGTATAATGCCCTGTGCCGCGATTCACTAAGATCGTGCGCCCGATATCCTGCATGTGTCGCTTCCCCGCTCAGGTCCCTCGGAGGTCACCTTCTTCTTCCTGGTGCATGTAAGTGCATTGTCTTGCAACACAATTTGAATTTTAAATCCCGCGCTCAGTCCGAATCAGCCGGATCGTCCGGCGGCCCATCCCCCTAGTTCTGTCGCATGGAAGCAGCGCAGCTGTGCCAAAATCCGATCCCGTGCCACACAATCCCAGTGGAAACCCCTGTTAAATACCTGTCTTATCTGCGCAAATCCTATAAACGGCGAACAGTCCGATGAAAGTGCGATCCATGACCCTTAGTAAATAAGCCCCATGGTGTCCATGGGCAAGGGGATATCTTGAGCAAGTGGTTAAACGCAGGACCAGTCCATTAGGTGTCTCTTTCCCAATTGAGGAGACCAGTACTTTAAGCAATACATTATAGTTAGGGATTTGGTACATGTTTTGGACCAGGACCCAAAAATAGGGATGAGAAAACCCATTTAGGTTCACAGAACCCAGTTGAACATGAACCTGAAAGTTCGGTTCGGCTTCGGGGACCCAAACCTGAGTATTCACCCCCACCAGTAGCACCAAATACGGACACTGCCCTTCAAATTGTGATGGCATCATTTTCCCAAGGGTCATTACTCCTGTCATTTATGCAGGACCCACCAACTTTGCCGGTTGTATTTATAGAGTTACCAACTAGGTCTCAACTCACTGGAGGTTGAGCCCAAACTTCTAGCTGAGTCCAGGTTTGAGGACCCAAACCCCCAATGTCCGACACAGGCACAACATTGTAGGTTGGTGTCCGCTCAAAACTACCCTGCAGCAACAGATTACCTGTTCCAAAATCTGCACCAAAACCCCAACTACCAGGACCCTGAATATGGGGACCATGACCAGGTACCACTAGCTGTGCCAGGGACCTCAGAGGGATAAAGAACAACTTCCTGGAATTGTCTTCATAAATTTTCATAGATGGGAAAAGTCCCTGCTGGGGTCAGACCTTCAGGACCTCAAGAAATAATATTGTCAGATGGGGCTGCAGATCCTAGATGGGGAGGTGAGAGGCTTTCTGGGTCTTCCTCCTTCCATGGAAGAAGTTTTACATTTTCCACAATCACCAAATTTGGGTAAGTTTGTAACAAATTTATTTTGATCATCTCTATGATAATATTCCGATCAATCAAACATTAAGTACAGAGGGTTCACAGTTAGGACTCTCTTCATACTGGGTAGGTGTCTGCTGTATAATACTGAAGACTCTTGCCATTCACTGTAACAGTAAGCTTGTTAGACGCCACGGTCAATGTCGGCCTTCATTGCCCCATCAATGTCATTGAGGGTCACTGTTATGTTTCCATGACAGCTGGGAGCACTTACATGCACCGGGTAGAAGAAGGTGAACTCCGGGGACCTGAGCGGGGAAGCGACACATGCAGGATATCGGGCGCACAATCTTAGTGAATCGCGGCACAGTTCATTTCGCTCGGACAAAGCACTTTCGGTGAACTCCTGCGGACGGGTAAGTAAATGTTTCCCAATATGTTGAATGTCCAAATCAACACTTTTCACCATTTTTCCAACAATAGAAATGTTAATATATAGTTATCAAAAGGTTGTGCAGTTTTGAAAATGATATCAACGAAAATTTCATCTCGTCCCGCAAAAAACGACACCTCACACAGCTCCATCCATGAAGGTATGAAAAAGGATGGTGAAATTTGGCGATGCAAAGACATTTTTTTTCCAGGTTATACATTTTTTAAAGGTATTCAGACATGACAGAACTATACAAATGTTGTATCTGTGTGATCGGACTGACCTACGCCAAAAAAGGGGCATCTGGAGCACACAGTGAAAACCATAAAACAAATTCCTCTGGAAAAGTAGTGCACAGTAGATTGCACAGAATATTAAAAGTTGCTCCTAGGAGGTACAACTTGTCCTGCAGATATTAAGCCCTCATGTGACAATGTCCATGGGAAAATCAAAAAGTTATGGGTTGTGGAGAGCGGAAAGATGGGAAAGTGGAAGAAGAAACACAAAAAAAGATGTTAAAGGCAACAAAAAGTTGTGGCTTGTGGAATTTGGGAATTGAAAAGACAAAAACACAAAAAATACCCCAAAAAGGACCGGAAGGTTTGAAAGGCAACAAAAAGTTAACATTCTTTTATTTCCAACGTCTTGATTCAGCAAAGTCTAAGACCATAAGGGCTTCACCGTCTATTGCAAAAAGAAAGTTTGGGATCGTTGTCTTATTTCTTATTGTCGTACAAAGTTTTCTTCTAAAAGTTCCAAGAAGGGTTCATGCCAAACATTGCGGATTTGGGTCCCTGAAACCGAACCAGAATTTGGGATTCGGCATCCGGGGTTCACCCCCTGCCGGTAACACCAACAGCAAAGCCGCCATCATCCGTGAGTGACAATCCTAGGGAAATGGCTGCCTTGCCGGCGGTGTTTAAAGGGTTAACACCCGTGATCGGTCCTGCCACTGATTACAGGTGTTAACCCTTTAAAAGCACAAAGCTAACGACATCAGTGAGCGACAATTCTAGGGGAAATGGCGGCATTGAAAGGGATAACACTCTGCCACCAATTGGGGGTGCTACCTGCAGGTGTTCAGGTTCAGGTACCCGAACCGGACTTTTGTTTAAGGTTCAGCTGAAATCAGCAAACCAAAATGGGACCTCTGACCACCTGAATGCGCACATGTGTCTAAGTTTTGGCTTTGTGCTCCTGCCTTTTTTTTTCTTAGAAGTTTTTCTATTTTAGTTCATCTGATTCTAGGTGAATTTAGTGAATTTGCAAATGAGGCCGTCAAAAAGTTGAAAACAGCTTTAGGTCTGGCAAGAGCAGATATAGCATTGCGTCAAATTTACATTTTTTGCAACTTTTTTAAAAAAAAAACTTGCAACTTCTACATCTGTAATGGAGGGATAACTCAGGGAAACATTTGGACCACCAAGGGAGGTGCAAAAAAAAGTCACAAAAAAAGAAAAATCCAAGTAAAAGCAAAGGTGCATAGGAGAGATTTGGGAAGGAGGAGAATAAAGTTTGATCACAAAGGATTAGACTTGGAGTTGGGACCTCTCATAGTTGGTAGAGTTCAGGACCACCAGTCCCTCCTGCATCCTCCTCCTACACATCCTCACATTCCACCACCTCCGTCCACCATCATCCTGGAGGTCCAGCAATAATGAAGGACGCTCAGGACTTGACTCAAGATTTTTTTAATGGAGATTGTGAGACAAGTCCCTTGTAGACGTCCTTCATAGTACGGGGCAGTTTTGCGGGACTTGTCAAACCCCCAACAATCCAAAATCCCTTTAATTTCTAGGAGTTTCCTTTAATTTAGCTTCTCCCTTGCAGTTCTTCTAACTTTTCCACGATTATAAGCGTTTTGCGCACCCGGTAACGTGACATCACGGTGAATTATGTAAGCTCGCCCAACCCTCTCGCCCGCAATCATCATCACTCTTAGCTTTCGCTGGCTCCACGTAACCCTGGGAGATTTTCTAGCAAAACTAAACTGCAGCTCCAGAACAGGTATGCCGGGATGATGGATGACAGCGGTGATTTGTTTAATTCATAAAGAAATAAAACGCTTCTTTGGTTTCATGCGGCTCAGACAGTAAAACAATGTTAAGTTTTTCTCAAGAACGACATGGCAGACATGAGTGTTAGCGTGGACGGGGGCCATTCTGCCCACCACGTGCCAAGACTCCCACTCAGCGCTCACACGTGTCATCTGCGGCTCGTCTCGCTAGATGGGAGTCACACACTAACCTCTGTGTTCACATTACTATAAAATCTCAGATTCTTTCGCCCAAAGTGATACATGAGAGAAGAGTAGGAGGCAAGTTGTAGTGAAACTAATTGAAATGAATTGTAAGTTAGTGTTCAGATCTTATTTGATACTAACAAAACAGTCGCTCGTTGGGTCTCAGCTCCACTAGACCTCACCGCAATCAGAAAATGTGTGTGCTCGAAGCTCTTCAGGAATCATGGATAAAAAAAATTACACAGGCAAGAATTTTTTTGTCCAGAAAAATAATGGACACCCCCAATGTAAACCAAATGGACCGTTACAAGGATCTCGGTTTGCAAATATCGATCAAAGCCGCAAGGTTGCTAAATAACGTTTCCTTTCCTCCAGGTTCCTTCTAAACCTCTATTCTGTTATTGTGTTTTCCCTCCAGCTGAATATGACTGGATCTGATTTTGAACTGTTGCCTCCTGTCCTGACCTTTATCATCTATCTTGACTTCTCCTTGAATTCTGCCTGCCCTGACCTTTGGCATCTATCTTGACTTCTCTTTGAATTCTGCCTGCCCTGACCTTTGGCATCTATCTTGACTTCTCCTTGAATTCTGCCCGCCCTGACCTTTGGCATCTATCTTGACTTCTCCTTGAATTCTGCCTGCCCTGACCTTTGGCATCTATCTTGACTTCTCCTTAACCCCTTCCCGATGCCGGGTCCCAGTGCATGGAGAAGGCTCGAAAATTCGAAAATGACATTTTTTGGCCATTTTGGAAAATATAAAAAAATTAATAAAAAGTGATCAAAAGGTTGCACAGTCCTAAAAATGATAGCGATGAAAACGCCATCAAAAGTCACAAAAAATGACACCACCCACAGCTCCATACACCAAAGTATGACAAAGTTATTGCCGCCACAAGATGGCAAAATAAAAAAAAAAATTTTGTACAGGAGGTTTTAATCTTTTTAAATGTATGAAAACATTATAAAACCTATACAAATTTGGTATCCACGTAATATACTGTAAGTTCTTGTGTCACCCCCTCATCCCCATAGACTGTAAGCTCTTGTGTCACCTCCTCCTCATAGACTGTAAGCTCTTGTGTCACCCCCTCATCCTCATAGACTGTAAGCTCTTGTGTCACCCCCCTCATCCTCATAGACTGTAAGCTCTTGTGTCACCCCCTCATCCTCATAGACTGTAAGCTCTTGTGTCACCCCCTCATCCCCATAGACTGTAAGTTCTTGTGTCACTCCTCATCCTCATAGACCAGTGATGGCGAACCTTTTAGACATCGAGTGCCCAAACTACAACCAAAATCCACGTATTTTTCGCAAAGTGCCAATGCGACAATTTAAGCAGTAACTTATTGCTACCTGCTTTTTCACAGGTTTAATAGGTTGTATAGGCACCTGAGGACACCAATACAGTAGAAAGAAGGAGAAGGAGTTTGGATTATCATTGTAGCTTCCTTCTAGGGTCCTGAGCTGCGTGAGACTGCAAAAGGCCTTGAGTCCTGTCTGGCAAACTCTATCCTGGGGTGATGGCGAGGGTGCCCATAAAGAGGACTCTGAGTGCCACCTCTGGCACGCGTGCCATAGGTTCGCCACCACTGTCATAGACTGTAAGCTCTTGTGTCACCCTCTCATCCTCATAGACTGTAAGCTCTTGTGTCACCTCCTCATCCTCATAGACTGTAAGCTCTTGTGTCACCCATCATCCTCATAGACTGTAAGCTCTTGTGTCACCCCCTCATCCTCATAGACTGTAAGCTCTTGTGTCCCCCCTCATCCTCATAGACTGTAAGCTCTTGTGTCACCCCTCATCCTCATAGACTGTAAGCTCTTGTGTCACCTCCTCATCCTCATAGATTGTAAGCTCTTGTGTCCCCCCTCATCCTCATAGACTGTAAGCTCTTGTGTCACCTCCTCATCCTCATAGATTGTAAGCTCTTGTGTCCCCCCTCATCCTCATAGACTGTAAGCTCTTGTGTCACCCCCTCATCCTCATAGACTGTAAGCTCTTGTGTCACCCCTCATCCTCATGGACTGTAAGCTCTTGTGTCACCCCCTCATCCTCATAGACTGTAAGCTCTTTTATCACCCCCTCATCCTCATTGACTGTAAGCTCTTGTGTCACCCCCTCATCCTCATAGACTGTAAGCTCTTGTGTCACCCCTTCCTCCTCATAGACTGTAAGCTATGGTGTCACCTCCTCATCCTCATAGACTGTAAGCTCTTGTGTCACCCCCCTCATCCTCATAGACTGTAAGCTCTTGTGTCCCCCCTCATCCTCATAGACTGTAAGCTCTTGTGTCACTCCCTCATCCTCATAGACTGTAAGCTCTTGTGTCACCCCCTCATCCTCATAGACTGTAAGCTCTTGTGTCACTCCCTCATCCTCATAGACTGTAAGCTCTTGTGTCACCCATCATCCTCATAGACTGTAAGCTCTTGTGTCACCCCCTCATCCTCATAGACTGTAAGCTCTTGTGTCCCCCCTCATCCTCATAGACTGTAAGCTCTTGTGTCACCCCTCATCCTCATAGACTGTAAGCTCTTGTGTCACCTCCTCATCCTCATAGATTGTAAGCTCTTGTGTCCCCCCTCATCCTCATAGACTGTAAGCTCTTGTGTCCCCCCTCATCCTCATAGACTGTAGGCTCTTGTGTCACCCCATGAGTTATCATTAGCATTGTCCATCAGTAGCATACTAGCAGAGTTCTGGCTTTCAGCAGTTTGTTGCACAGCGCCATACAACCTGCAGTGGTCAGAAGAGGTACTGCAATCCTATAAAATCCAATGGAGTGACCCTGTAGCACCTTTCCCATCCTATATTGTGCATTCCAATAAATCAGTCCTTAATTTTTTCATCCACAATCACCAAATCCAGCATCAGCGAGTACACGGAGCATCCCCCATGACGCCATTTTTTTGCTGATTTCCGCTTAAGTCATCGCAGTTTCCTTAACCCTTAAAAGTCCCAACATCTCGAACATAAAATTATCCAGGGGAAGAAAACCTGTAATGTTTCCACTGACGAGATCCGTCAGAACAGAACCGCAAAAACCAAACCCTGGAAAAGAAAATAAATCGCGGCCCGGGGGGGGGGGGTGGAGTATGGGGGCTCGGTGCGTCGCCGGGTGAAGCCTATGAGGGTCTCCAGCTCCAGACTTTGATATAAATTAATCATTCGGATAATTTGTTTCCCCCGCGGAGAGGAGACGGCGAGCGAATGTTATTGCAGCGATGTCTGGAGCCGTTATGGTAGAAGCATTCTGTGTCCGTGTTTGCACGTGTTTCATTGCGCGGCGGTGGCGGCTCGGCCCGGGTGATATATCGAGGCTTCGTGCACATCTGCACAGACAATGCATCCAGCAGATGTCAACTCCCAGGCCATGGATGGGACCGCAGCCCGGGAGTCATTTGTCAGGGATTTATCCCGGGACGTGCGTCCGGCGCAGATTACATTGTCTCGTGTCACCTCCGCAGGTTCTCACCATTACTATTTAACCCCTTGGCTGTCAGGGGCGCTAATAAACGGGCTGATAAGTAACGAGCGATGACTTTTATGATAACATGTAAATACCACAGCAGCTGAGAGGAGACTCTCATCATCCACCGCCAAATACCTAATGACAGAGGCTTCCATCTGATGGATTCATCATGTACTGTACATTACATTCACATGGGGGAAGGCAGTCACCCCCAGTACCACTATAGAGCAGGAGGAGCAGAGCACATTCTACATAGTGTCCTATCTGCAGGCAGCATGTTATAGAGCAGGAGGAGCTGGGCATATTGTACATAGTGTCCTATCTGCAGGCAGCATGTTACAGAGCAGGAGGAGCTGGGCATATTGTACATAGTATCCTATATACAGGCAGCATGTTATAGAGCAGGAGGAGCTGAGCAGATTGTACATAATGTCCTATCTGCAGGCAGCATGTTATAGAGCAGGAGGAGCTGAGCAGATTGTACATAATGTCCTATCTGCAGGCAGCATGATATAGAGCAGGAGGAGCTGAGCAGATTGTACATAGTGTCCTATCTGCAGGCAGCATGTTATAGAGCAGGAGGAGCTGAGCAGATTGTACATAATGTCCTATCTGCAGGCAGCATGATATAGAGCAGGAGGAGCTGAGCAGATTGTACATAGTGTCCTATCTGCAGGCAGCATGATATAGAGCAGGAGGAGCTGAGCAGATTGTACATAATGTCCTATCTGCAGGTAGCCTGTTATAGAGCAGGAGGAGCTGAGCAGATTGTACATAGTATCCTATCTGCAGGCAGTATGTTATAGAGCAGGAGGAGCTGAGCAGATTGTACATAGTGTCCTGTTTGCAGGCAGCATGTTATAGAGCAGGAGGAGCTGAGGAGATTGTACATAGTGTCCTATCTGCAGGTAGCATGTTATAGAGCAGGGGCAGGTGAGTAGATTGTACATAATGTCCTATCTGCAGGCAGCATGTTATAGAGCAGGAGGAGCTGAGCAGATTGTACACAGTGTCCTATCTGCAGGCAGTATGTTATAGAGCAGGAGGAGCTGAGCAGATTGTACATAGTGTCCTATCTGCAGGCAGCATGTTATAGAGCAGAAGGAGCTGAGCAGATTGTACATAGTGTCCTATCTGCAGGTAGCATGTTATAGAACAGGAGGAGCTGAGCAAATTGTACATAGTGTCCTATCTGCAGGCAGCATGTTATAGAGCAGGAGGAGCAGAGCAGGTTGTACATAGTGTCCTATCTGCAGGCAGAATGTTATAGAGCAGGAGAAGCTGAGCAGATTGTACATTGTGTCCTATCTGCAGGCAGCATGTTATAGAGCAGGAGGAGCTGAGCAGATTGTACAATGTGTCCTATCTGCAGGCAGCATGTTATAGAGCAGGAGGAGCTGAGCATATTGTATACTGTGTCCAATATCTAGGCAGCATGTTATAGAGCAGGAGGAGCTGAGCATATTGTATACTGTGTCCAATATCTAGGCAGCATGTTATAGAGCAGGAGGAGCTGAGCATATTGTATACTGTGTCCAATATCTAGGCAGCATGTTATAGAGCAGGAGGAGCTGGTTTGTAGTCATTGATTGATACTGCATGATGCATATTTTACCTGGTACCTTGTATCTCTTGCGTCCATTACTATTGCGCTTTAACCCATTGCTGGCCCCTGATGTCGCTCAGCCCCCCTAGTATTACTACCTGGGAATGGATTGAGGGCTCTGGGGGTCTCTCTGGATGCTTTGGGGTCTGGCTCAGTAACACTGCTGTAATTGTAGCCGTTTACCCGGTAACAAGCGTCTGGTTTCATCGCACGCGGCGCACGTTCCGGCTGATGCCTTCACCCCCAAGAATCGCTGCTAAATGGGAGCCGTCATCCTGAGAGGGGTTTCCTCCTCCTAAAATATTGTTATACATTTATAGAACAAATATACAGAACCGAGCTCTGTATACTCCTGCCAGATTAATAACCCTTTGTATTCCGGCAGGAGGTCGTCCCGGAGCAGCAGAGGAATGATTAGAGAATCATGACCTGTAATCCACCAGGCAGGACATATGTGGTGCCATACTGTCTGCCTAAAGGTAACTGCAGGGACTTGTCAGTGTTACCTGCCTAAGTACCAACTAACTCCATGTAATAGGGGAGGACAAGCGGAACCTCAGAATGGGCTTCATATACAGCAAGAACTTAGAGAAAAGGATAGAAAGGAGATAAAGGATGGATAAATGTGAGATGGATAGATAGATAGATAGATAGATAGATAGATAGATAGATAGGAGATAGATAGATATGAGATAGATAGATAGATAGATAGATAGATAGATAGATAGATAGATAGATAGATAGATAGGAGATAGATAGATAGATAGATAGATAGGAGATGGATATGAGATAGATAGATAGATGGATAGATAGATAGATAGATAGATAGATAGATAGATAGGAGATAGATAGATAGATAGATAGATAGATAGATAGATAGATAGATAGATAGATAGGAGATCGGTTTTTATTCCCAAGTTGCTACGTTTCGGCCTCATCCGAAGCCTTTCTCAAGCAATAATACAAGTGCATACAAGGTTCCTATATAGGAAGTAGTTCATAATATGGGTGGAGTATAAATATACAAAACAGTGTTATAATACACAGGGTCAGTGATTGGACATGATTTAACACATAATATATAACAAGTACCGTGAATATTTATAGTGTACGTTTATCCAAATATTTGTATTCCAAGGTGTACAGGTGAAGTGACGAACATACACTCACATAACGATCCTGTTCAAAAGTGGCGTTGTCATTTTCCATCTGCGCACGTGCAGGTGACGCTCACAGGGATTCACCAATCAGCATTAAATAGGCGAAAACGCCCATCTCTCATACCCCACCTACTAAATCGCATCGATGGAACTCTGGTCCCGCGTGGTATCCCAGCTGTCCGCGTCACTTCCGGTCCGTCATGAGGTCTCAATCATGTGACCTGACGTCACAGGCATGTGACATTTTCGGACATGCGCAGAGTCTTACCAAGTATGCGGACGCCATCTTGCTTAAGGGTAGGTAAAGGGGTAATATTCCTAATTAGAAGGAGGTACGTCTACCAGGTATAGAATGGTGAAGACCCTGAAATTCTCCAAGGTATCCACTCCATCCATTTGCACCTATGGGACCGCCTCAATGACATAATCTAACAGCTGTTATTTGTGAGTCCCAGGTGGTCACTTTTCTCGGCTGCATAGGAAAATTTTTATAGAAAAATTTAAATAAAAATGCAGTTCAAAATAATAGATAATTTAAAGCATAAATTACAGAACAGGATCGCTTCAGTATTCAATAATTTCAGTTGTATTTTTCTTTCTGAAATAGAGAAAAAAAATTAATAAGATGATCATGTAATTTTACATCAAAAGAATTGCACGTCCCTTACTTAGAGGGTTCGTAATCACAAATCTGATAGAAGCTTAAGAGGAGAAAAAGTCAACTTATTGTTTAATTCCTGACAAGGAGAAATCAACATTTAGACCTTTGGGTTTCAGAGTGTCTAATTTATAAATCCATTCTAATTCTCTGCGTTTTAGGATAGCCTGTCTGTCACCCCCCCGTCTCAGTGGCGGTATATGATCTAGCAGGCAAAATTTTAATTGTCCCTCAGTATGTTTTGCTTCAAGAAAATGTCTTGAGACAGGTAAGTCCTTCCTTTTGTTACGTATCGTGTACCTGTGGTGATTTATTCTGGTCTTAAAATCCCACGTTGTTTCCCCTACATATAGGAAAAAAAAAAAAAAAAAAAAAAAAAAATACAACTGAAAATACAACTGAAATTATTGAATACTGAAGCGATCCTGTTCTGTAATTTATGCTTTAAATTATCTATTATTTTGAACTGCATTTTTATTTAAATTTTTCTATAAAAATTTTCCTATGCAGCCGAGAAAAGTGACCACCTGGGACTCACAAATAACAGCTGTTAGATTATGTCATTGAGGCGGTCCCATAGGTGCAAATGGATGGAGTGGATACCTTGGAGAATTTCAGGGTCTTCACCATTCTATACCTGGTAGACGTACCTCCTTCTAATTAGGAATATTACCCCTTTACCTACCCTTAAGCAAGATGGCGTCCGCATACTTGGTAAGACTCTGCGCATGTCCGAAAATGTCACATGCCTGTGACGTCAGGTCACATGATTGAGACCTCATGACGGACCGGAAGTGACGCGGACAGCTGGGATACCACGCGGGACCAGAGTTCCATCGATGCGATTTAGTAGGTGGGGTATGAGAGATGGGCGTTTTCGCCTATTTAATGCTGATTGGTGAATCCCTGTGAGCGTCACCTGCACGTGCGCAGATGGAAAATGACAACGCCACTTTTGAACAGGATCGTTATGTGAGTGTATGTTCGTCACTTCACCTGTACACCTTGGAATACAAATATTTGGATAAACGTACACTATAAATATTCACGGTACTTGTTATATATTATGTGTTAAATCATGTCCAATCACTGACCCTGTGTATTATAACACTGTTTTGTATATTTATACTCCACCCATATTATGAACTACTTCCTATATAGGAACCTTGTATGCACTTGTATTATTGCTTGAGAAAGGCTTCGGATGAGGCCGAAACGTAGCAACTTGGGAATAAAAACCACTTGATTTTTCCCACAACATTGGAGTGCCGCCTATTTTTCTATTTTTAGATAGATAGATAGATAGATAGGAGATAGATATGAGATAGATAGATAGATAGATAGATAGATAGATAGACAGATAGATATGAGATAGATAGATAGATAGATACATAGATAGATAGATAGATAGATAGATAGATAGATAGATAGATAGAGAGATAGATATGAGATAGATAGATAGATAGATAGATAGATATGAGATAGATAGGAGATAGATGATAGATAGATAGATAGATATGAGATAGATAGATATGAGATAGATAGATATGAGATAGATAGATAGATAGATAGATAGATAGATAGATATGAGATAGATAGAAGAATTAAAGGGGCACATTTATCATCACACCCTGACGCTGAGTGCTCAGACCTATATTGGGGTTCTGCAGGTTCTGGTTCTGACCTCTGCACCCCCTGCAGTCACCTCCATTAGTTATGAGTTTAGCCCCAGCATAGAAGTTACAGTATTCAGGGCTCCATTAGGATGCAGTGTAATATACTGAGCACAGAGGGGTCCTCCCCACACCCCCCCGGCGGCCTGCACGCTACACTGCCTAACTAATGGTGCACATGAAAATATAGGGCGGTAGAGATCAATGGGAGGAATCTTTATTTTATTGAATTGACCTTCCTGTATGCAGAACAGCGACCACATTCACTACCAGAGACTATAGTCAGGAACATGGGAGGCGACTGCTGGAGGGGGAACCTCTGCCTCATCCTGGAGTAACATGTAGTGCAAAGACGTTATAGTTACAGATGAGCGAGCACTAAAATGCTCGAGTGCATTGAAGCCAATGGGAGACTCGAGCATTTTTCACAGAAAGAACACGTTGAAAGAACACAGTGAAGAAGGACACATTGCAGATGTTCTGTACATCAGGTAATTTATCGGAAGACACCAGCACCGAACGGTGCTCTTCACAATAGTATATGAGGAGAAATATGTGTGAAGAACACATTGCAGATGTTTCCATAGATCTGCAATGTGTTCTTCACACATAATGTTCTTCTGTGCTCGGGCTGTGATGTGATCAGGGTCGGACTGTTGGTCCTGCTCCAGCCCGCTCCGCTCCAGCCTCCACTTCAGCCCCCGCTCCTCTCCTCCATGCCCGCTCCAGCCCCCGCTTTGCTCCTCCATGCCTGCTCCACTTCAGCCTCCGCTCCTCCATGCCCGCTCCTGCCCCCGCTCCACTCCTCCATGCCCGCTCCTGCCCCCGCTCCACTCCTCCATGCCCACTCCAGCCCCCGCTTTGCTCCTCCATGCCTGCTCCACTTCAGCCTCCGCTCCTCCATGCCCGCTCCAGCCCCCCTCCGCTCCTCCATGCTCGCTCCAGCCCCGCTCCGCTCCTCCATGCCCGCTTCAGCCCCGCTCCGCTCCTCCATGCCCGCTTCAGCCCCGCTCCGCTTCTCCATGACCGCTCTAGCCCCGCTCCTCCATGCCCGCTCCAGCCCCTGCTCCGCTCCCCCATGCCCGCTCCAGCCCTGCTCCACTCATCCATGCCCGCTTCAGCCCTGCTCCGCTTCTCCATGCCCCCTCCAGCCCCCACTCCTCCATGCCCGCTCTAGCCCCGCTCCTCCATGCCCGCTCCAGCCCCTGCTCCGCTCCCCCATGCCCGCTCCAGCCCCGCTCCACTCATCCATGCCCGCTTCAGCCCCGCTCCGCTTCTCCATGCCAGCTCCAGCCCCCGCTCCTCCATGCCCACTCCAGCCCCCGCTCCTCCATACCCGCTCTAGCCCCGCTCCTCCATGCCCGCTCCAGCCCCTGCTCCGCTCCCCCATGCCTGCTCCAGCCCCGCTCCACTCATCCATGCCCGCTCCAGCCCCGCTCCTCCATGCCCGCTCCAGCCCTGCTCCTCCATGCCCGCTCCAGCCCCGCTCCTCCATTCCCGCTCAAGCCCCGCTCCGCTCCTCCATGCCCGCTCCGCTCCTCCATGCCCGCTCCTGCCCCCACTCCGCTCCTCCATGCCCACTCCAGCCCCCACTCTGCTCCTCCATGCCTGCTCCAGCCCCCCTCCGCTCCTCCATGCCCGCTCCAACCCCCTCCGCTCCTCCATGCCCGCTCCAGCCCCCCTCCGCTCCTCCATGCCCGCTCCAGCCCCCGCTCCTCCATGCCCGCTCCAGCCCCGCTCCTCCATGTCCGCTCCTGCCCCCACTCCGCTCCTCCATGCCCACTCCAGCCCCCACTCTGCTCCTCCATGCCTGCTCCAGCCCCCCTCCGCTCCTCCATGCCCGCTCCAGGCCCCCTCCGCTCCTCCATGCCCGCTCCAGCCCCCGCTCCTCCATGCCCGCTCCAGCCCCCCTCCGCTCCTCCATGCCCGCTCCAGCCCCCTCTCCGCTCCTCCATGCAAGCTCCAGCCCCGTTCCGCTCCTCCATACCCGCTCCAGCCCCCGCTCCGATCCACTTCAGCCTCCGCTCCTCCATGCCCGCTCCGCTCCTCCATACCCGCTCCAGCCCCCGCTCTGCTCCACTTCAGCCTCCGCTCCTGTATGCCTGATCCAGCCTCCACTCCGTGAGGCCCGCTCCGTTTCGCTCCAGCCCCCGCTCCGCTCCTCCACCATTCGGCGCTCGTGTCTTCTGATAAGTTAGCAGATGTATGGAAATATCTGCAATGTGTTCTTCACTGTGCTCTCACTTAAATGATCCAGTGTTCACTGTTTTAATTGTGTTCTTCACTGTTTATTCTTAATTAAATGCTTGATCTGGAGCAGGGGAAATACTCCTCCAAGCAACGAGCCATTCCGAGTACTCTAATACTCAGACGAGCATCAAGCTCAGACGAGTATACTCACTCATTTCTAGTTATAGTCCATTTATAATAGCCATAACTATTAACTCTGTACTGTGACATCACTGTGTTTATTATCTCTGTACTGGGACATCACTGTGTGCATTATCCCTGTACTGTGACATCACTGTATGTATTATCCCTGTACTGTGACATCACTGTGTGTATTATCCCTGTACTGTGACATCACTGTGTGTATTATCCCCGTACTGTGACATCACTGTGTGTATTATCCCTGTACTGTGACATCACTGTGTGTATTATCCCTGTACTGTGACATCACTGTGTGTATTATCCCTGTACTGTGACATCACTGTGTGTATTATCCCTGTACTGTGACATCACTGTGTGTATTATCCTGTACTGTGACATCACTGTGTGTATTATCCTGTACTGTGACATCACCGTGTGCACTATCCCTGTACTGTGACATCACTGTGTGTATAATCCCTGTACTGTGACATCACTGTGTGTATTATCCCCGTACTGTGACATCACTGTGTGTATTATCCTGTACTGTGACATCACTGTGTGTATTATCCTGTACTGTGACATCACTGTGTGCACTATCCCTGTACTGTGACATCACTGTGTGTATAATCCCTGTACTGTGACATCACTGTGTGTATTATCCCCGTACTGTGACATCACTGTGTGTATTATCCTGTACTGTGACATCACTGTGTGTATTATCCTGTACTGTGACATCACTGTGTGCACTATCCCTGTACTGTGACATCACTGTGTGTATAATCCCTGTACTGTGGCATCACTGTGTGTATTATCTCTGTACTGTGACATCACTGTGTGTATTATCCCTGTACTGTGACATCACTGTGTGTATTATCCTGTACTGTGACATCACTGTGTGTACTATCCCTGTACTGTGACATCACTGTGTGTATAATCCCTGTACTGTGACATCACTGTGTGTATTATCTCTGTACTGTGACATCACTGTGTGTATTATCCCTGTACTGTGACATCACTGTGTGTATTATCTCTGTACTGTGACATCACTGTGTGTATTATCCCTGTACTGTGACATCACTGTGTGTACTATCCCTGTACTGTGACATCACTGTGTGTATAATCCCTGTACTGTGACATCTCTGTGTATATTATCTCTGTACTGGGACATCACTGTGTGTATTATCCCTGTACTGTGACATCACTGTGTGTATTATCTCTGTACTGTGACATCACTGTGTGTATTATCTCTGTACTGTGACATCACTGTGTGTATTATCCCTGTACTGTGACATCACTGTGTGTATTATCCCTGTACTGTGACATCACTGTGTGTATTATCTCTGTACTGTGACATCACTGTGTGTATTATCCCTGTACTGTGACATCACTGTGTATTAGCTCTGTACTGTGACATCACTGTGTGTATTATCTCTGTACTGTGACATCACTGTGTGTATTATCCCTGTACTGTGACATCACTGTGTGTATTATCCCAGTACTGTGACATCACTGTGTGTATTATCCCTGTACTGTGACATCCCTGTGTGTATTATCCCTGTACTGTGACATCACTGTGTGTATTATCCCTGTACTGTGACATCACTGTGTGTATTATCCCTGTACTGTGACATCACTGTGTGTATTATCCCTGTACTGTGACATCACTGTGTGTATTATCCCTGTACTGTGACATCGCTGTGTGTATTATCCCTGTACTGTGACATCACTGTGTGTATTATCCCTGTACTGTGCCATCACTGTGTGTATTATCCCTGTACTGTGACATCACTGTGTATATTATCCCTGTACTGTGACATCACTGTGTGTATTTTCCCTGTACTGTGACATCACTGTGTGTATTATCCCTGTTCTGTGGCATCACTGTGTGTATTATCCCTGTACTGTGACATCACTGTGTGTATTATCCCTGTGCCGTGACATCACTGTGTGTATTATCCCTGTACTGTGACATCACTGTGTGTATTATCCCTGTACTGTGACATCACTGTGAGTATTATCTCTGTACTGTGACATCACTGTGTGTATTATCTCTGTACTGTGACATCACTGTGTGTATTATCCCTGTGCCGTGACATCACTGTGTGTATTATCTCTGTACTGTGACATCACTGTGTGTATTATCTCTGTACTGTGACATCACTGTGTATATTATCCCTGTGCTGTGACATCACTGTGTGTATTATCCCTGTACTGTGACATCACTGTGTATTATCCTGTACTGTGACATCACTGTGTGTATTATGCCTGTACTGTGACATCACTGTGTGTATTATACCTGTACTGTGACATCACTGTGTATTATCTCTGTACTGTGACATCACTGTGTGTATTATCCTGTACTGTGACATCACTGTGTGTATTATGCCTGTACTGTGACATCACTGTGTGTATTATCCTGTACTGTGACATCACTGTGTGTATTATCCCTGTACTGTGACATCACTGTGTGTATTATTCCTGTACTGTGACATCACTGTGTGTATTATCTCTGTACTGTGACATCACTGTGTGTATTATCCCTGTACTGTGACATCACTGTGTGTATTATCCCTGTACTGTGACATCACTGTGTGTATTATCTCTGTACTGTGACATCGCTGTGTGTATTATCCTGTACTGTGACATCACTGTGTGTATTATCTCTGTACTGTGACATCACTGTGTGTATTATCTCTGTACTGTGACATCGCTGTGTGTATTATCCTGTACTGTGACATCACTGTGTGTATTATCCCTGTACTGTGACATCACTGGGTGTATTATCCCTGTACTGTGACATCACTGTGTGTATTATCTCTGTACTGTGACATCACTGTGTGTATTATCTCTGTACTGTGACATCACTGTGTGTATTATCTCTGTACTGTGACATCACTGTGTGTATTATCCCTGTACTGTGACATCACTGGGTGTATTATCCCTGTACTGTGACATCACTGTGTGTATTATCTCTGTACTGTGACATCACTGTGTGTATTATCTCTGTACTGTGACATCACTGTGTGTATTATCTCTGTACTGTGACATCACTGTGTGTATTATCTCTGTACTGTGACATCACTGTGTGTATTATCCCTGTACTGTGACATCACTGTGTGTATTATCCCTGTACTGTGACATCACTGTGTGTGTTATCTTTCTGGTGTATTATCCATTGATCTATCATATATAAGTATATCCGCCCTCTATCTTCTATGTATATAATGTGTAGTACTTGCACTTCTCCGGGTCGGTCCGGGTCTGTACTGTGATATATTATGTATATTATAGGCTCGGCCTTCCCTGGAGTTACCTGAGGTGAAGGAGATTGGACTTGTGACTCCATCTATGAAGTGCCAGGAAGTGTAACGTGATCGGCGGTGCCCGGGGGTCCGGCGCTGAGCGGGGGCACACACTAATGTTCTGGGGTTTGATAACACAATTTCCGTCCTATTAAATATCGGTAAATAATATCTGAGTCGCTTTGTCCGGGTGGAAGAAATATGACATGAAGGGATCGGATGACGGATTCCTTCCCGTAGATTTGCTGCAATGTACGGATATACAGTCTGAGCCTCCATTGTTCTGCGTGAGACCCGGTCTGGGCCTACAGGTTCTTGTTTCTGGGTCACGTGGAAGAAGATGAAAAGAGAAGAGGTGGAAAGCCGGAGGAATGTGATCCCCGAAAACTTCGTCATTATTTGCTCCTTCCGAAAACTTTAAGAATGTGACACTAAGAAAGCAGAAGTGGTGACACCTGATCATATGTCCTGATCCATCAGCTCCTCACATAGGACTGGATCCAGCACCAGCACCTCCAGTCATTATATTATAATAGGTGCCACTTACAACATGAAATGATATGGAGGGAGACGCTGATGTAGTAGTTCTCCCTGGGGCAACCCCTGAGTGTCTGTAATGGATGGGGAACCCGTGGTGGTAACAGCTGTATCCAGGGATCAGACGGAGGGAACGTAGTGCAAATCAACTCAGGGTTCTTTATTGAACAGCAGCAGGCAACGGCCAAACATCAGCAGCAGTAGCTTCCGCCACCTGGGGAGCGGGTGGGAGGTAGCTGGTCCGCAGGAAGGTTACTCTCAGCCGGGTAGAAGATGGAGGCTGGGTTGATGTAGTGGAGATCTGGGCTTGAGTCTCCTTACAGGCGCCTGAAATACCTCTTCTTCCTGGTATTGGGTCTGGACAGCAGCTCGGTAGGGAACCACACACTGGACCTGCTTCTCTTTCTACTGACTGGATTCCAAGTCCTTGTGCTCCCGCCCAGCAGAGGTTTTTATACTGCCCTGGTCAGGTGGTAGCACTCCTCCAATCAGCTTCCAGCTTGCTTTACAGGCACCTAATTGGACAATAAAAATAACAGCATTAACTGTTGCCTTTCCAGGTAGAACCTACAGCTGCAATTACACAATGCAGCTCCTGAACTGGAGAGGACGCTATTCGCAACATCCCACCTGCCTGTGCATTGGCAGGGATGTTGCAGATACATAAATAGATAGATAGATATGAGATAGATAGATAGATAGATAGATAGATAGGAGATAGATAGATAGATAGATAGATAGATAGATAGATATGAGATAGATAGATAGATATGAGATAGATAGATAGATAGATAGATAGATAGACAGATATGAGATAGATAGATAGATAGATAGATAGATATGAGATAGATATGAGATAGATAGATAGATAGATAGATAGATAGATAGATATGAGATAGATAGATAGATAGATAGATAGATAGATAGATAGATAGATATGAGATAGATATGAGATAGATAGATAGATAGATAGATAGATAGATAGATAGATAGATAGATAGATATGAGATAGATAAATAGATAGATATGAGATAGATAGATATGAGATAGATAGATAGATAGACAGATATGAGATAGATAGATAGATAGATAGATAGATAGATAGATAGATAGATAGATATGAGATAGATAAATAGATAGATATGAGATAGATAGATAGGAGATAGATAGATAGATAGACAGATATGAGATAGATAGATAGATAGATAGATAGATAGATAGATAGATAGATATGAGATAGATAGATATGAGATAGATAGATAGATAGATATGAGATAGATAGATAGATATGAGATAGATAGATAGATAGATAGATAGATAGATAGATATGAGATAGATAGATAGATAGATAGATAGGAGATAGATAGATAGATAGATAGATAGATAGATAGATAGATAGATAGATAGATATGAGATAGATAGATAGATAGATAGATAGATAGATAGGAGATAGATAGATAGATAGATAGATAGATAGATATGAGATAGATAGATAGATAGATAGATAGATAGATATGAGATAGATAGATAGATAGATAGATAGATAGATAGATAGGATAGATATGAGATAGATAGATAGATAGATAGATAGATAGATAGATATGAGATAGATAGATATGACACACAATCCATATTAAACAGTTTCCTCTTTTTATTTGCAATTTCTTAGGCTGAAATCGGTGATACATCATGCGCCAATATTTGCCACCAGGCGCAGATCACAGATGCTGGAAAACCAGTGCGCGGCAAATGTAAAAGTCACAAACCAAAGAAAACAAAGAAAAAAAAAGTGACATCTCCCCCATCCGTTCTATTATGATTAGTTTTATTCTTTTTTACTACAGTTTTGGCCAAAAATTTTTTGTCCTCCGGGATCCGTATTTTTTCTAACAAAGTTCACGACCGGCTATAACTTTTACGACCCCCGCGTCCACTCCTGGCGGTGGCTTCTTCGTCTTCTCTATCGCGTCCCCTCTCCCCGTCAGATGTTTTTGAGCTTAAGAGAAAGATATTAATAAAGGAGAAGCAAAAAAAGAAACTTCAAAAACAGAAGTGGAGCCAAGTTTTCCTTCCCAGCAGCTTTGACAAATGAAAGAATCTCGGGAAGATAAATGGTCGTCTTTTTATGAATTAGCATATTATCGCGACAAGCAAAACAGAGAGCGCCGCGGGCCGCCCCCCGGGGAACCCAGGGAAAGTTCTTTGAAAAGGACGGATGATTGACCAGCCATTGGAAAGAGAAAGGATTTCAATGTCTGCTGCGGGGTCTCGGGGGAAGCGAGGGAAGACACTCCGGGTCAGACAAGAAGGAAAAGCGAGCCAAGAACAATCCTCTCCGCGGCTAAGTGGATAATGATTTAATGGCTACCTGTAGGAAGCTCCATATGTCCAACATGGAGGAAGGATCATGTAACATGTTCTATACGTTGGCGCTCTCCAGCTGGTAGATTGCTAGGCTTCACTCACTTTCCTCCGCAGAGGACCTACCACCTGCTGGTTACATCTCTCTCACATTGTGTGAATTACAACTTCCTTTGCCTTAATGTTTTGTGTCCGGCCAGCAAAATTCTACATCAACTTGTTTCCTTGTTCGACTTAAAGGTGAAAAAACAAGTATTATTGTTTTCCGGAAGCTTCTAGTCACTTTCTATGAGGGATAACTGAGCGTTTAGCTCTGCAATAACCGAAGTTCCCATTGTATTGGATGCCCCCCCCACCCACCAATCAGATTGTTGTCCTCTATTCTGTGGTCCTTGAGTCAGTTGGTGAAGCAGTTATGGATGTCTTGTTATCTAGTGATGAGCGGACTTGGACTCGTACCTTCGGCTGGTAACACCCGTGATCGCTGCTGGTGTTAAAAGGGGTTGGACACTTTTCTATTCCATTAGACATGTCTCTGCATATACTGTATATGTATCTGCGTCTTTGACTCCTTTGATAGCTTCAGCCTTTTCCTGTTCTCTCCATGCTGCCCTCTGCATATCTACACAGCTTCCTCTCTCTCGCTGCTCACAGAGACAGGAAGCGGGGTTGGGGAAGGAGCACATACCTCTCCTGCTGCAGCTCCTCCTATTCCTGAAGGGTGCCCCTGACTGCATAAGGAGGGTGCCCACAGACTGGGGGGGTCCTAGTGTTGCAATTTATTACATGGGACGTTTGCACTATAAATTTGCTTCCTTTCTCCTCCCTGCTGCTGCTCAGTCCCTCCCATAGCTGAGCCTTTATAGGGCAGGCACTGGGCCTGCACTTCCTCTTGCCCGCGCCATCTTCAAGCTGTCCCTCCCTCCCTCCCTACTGTTACTTGGTTTTTGTTTTTTGATGTTTTCGGTTTTCAGTGATCATCTCAAGTCACAGCTGAAGGAATATGAGAATAGATGTGGAATTTGCCCGGGAGTCGGAGTGCTGATTCGGGAGTCTGGTTGAGCAAACCGCTTTGGGCAGCTATGGTTTCCAAAGAGACGGACGGAGATTGTGGTTAATTTTGGGTATTAAAGTAATAATGGTTTTCGGTGATCATCTCAAGTCACAGCCCGCGGAAAAGAGAATTGATGTGGATTTTTTTGGAAGTCGAAGTGTTGGTTCGGGAGTCCGGATGAACAAACCACTTCGGCAGCTATGGTTTCCACAGAAAAGAACAGAGATTGCGGTTGATTTTGAGAATATTAAAAAAATAATAATTGAGTTTATCAGCAATAAATAGCTGTGACCTTTTCTGCCCAACAGGAGCCTTGTGTCATCATTTCTTATAGTTATGTTTAGTTATTAATGGTTTATGGGGTTAATGTTACGGGTAGGATTATGTATCTTTACTAAAGTGCCTTCATGTGTAGTTAAATGGGTAATGTTTACTACCTCCCAGTCTCACAGCTCAGACATGTAAACAAAGAATCACGGAGAGTCTGCACGCAGGACAAAAGTAAGTAACATGAATGCTGAATGAACATTCATTGATTATCCACAAGGCAGTGAAAACACATATGTAAAAGAATAGCCAACCCTTTTAACTCTTTAAATGCTGGCAAGAGGTTTGTTCTGCCATTTTCCCAAGGACTGTCCTTTAATCCTCAGGATTGTCCTACTTGAGTAGTTGTAGGGTTAACACCAGCACCGATCGCAGGTGTTACTAATGGGGATGATGATCATTCAGGTTCAGGTTTGGCCACAGATGTTGATCACCTATGAGGCTGGTGATGTCACACACATGGGTCATGTGTCCTGTTTGCTGTTCTGTTACTCTCCAGTGAATGGGGCAAGTAAAACCACTGTACAATGTATACATGGCTGCAAGATTGTAGCCTGTCACGGGTGCCCCCGCAATCCATGTCACGGATAGTGGGCACACCCGTGCCTCCCTCTCACCGTGGAGCTGCCTCGGCCCCTGCTCCTAACTCACCTCTCCACTCTCCTGCTCCTATCCGGCCTGGCTCATGCTCATCCCCGCTCCCTAGGGCGCATGTGGGCTTGTACTCGGAAGATTTAAAGGGCCAGCGCACTGCTGATTGGCGCTGGCAATTCCGGTTTTCCTTAAAGGCCGGCTGTCCTTAGGATTCTCTGCCGGATCTTTGTGCACATTAGCCATTGTGATAGCTTCCCTGTTTGTCGTTCCTTGCTCCTATGTTGATCTCCAGTTGTGACATTGCAGCTGACCTTTGACCTCTGCTTCTCTGCCGCCAGCCCTGACTTACTGGCTGTGCCTGACCACGAGCCTGGTCTCCAATTCTGTACCACAACCTTGGCTGCCACCGCGGACTAGTCGCACCTGTGGAACAACCTGGTGGTACCCTGCCGCAGCAAGACCATCCCGCTTTGCGGCGGGCTCTGGTGAAGACCAGGTGCCACTTAGACTCCGCTCCCAGGTGTCGGCTAGTACAATCTCCTGCAGTGGTCCAGAGGGTCCACTGACGCTGAACCCTGACATGGCCACTAAGGTCTGAAGCCTACGTAGGACCAAAGGCTCCTCTTCATGGAAGAAGACAGCGGTGTTATAAACGGCACAGTTTGGGTTCTGTGATAGATTTATCATTAGGAACCAAAGACTTCAATCTACGCCTCAGTCCTACCGGGACCCTAAATGAAACAAGGTCTCCTCTTTTGCTTCTCGCCCGACATTTGGTTTCTTGGTTAGATCAAGAAACGCCTTTAACAGCAAAAATCCCAGCGCCGGGTTCCATTAAAATGCAATAAAACTTTTGACATTTGTTACAAATCTGCATCCAAATTATAGCAAAAACATAAATTACCCTAAACGTGCCGCTCTACGTCTCCCCTCGCTCTGTTTTGTTTGTTTTCGCAGATCTGACACCATTTAGTGATCGCCTCTCCGGCTCCAGAGAAGTCATCTACGGATTGTATACAGGAGGATAATGAATTCCCTGCGGAGAAAACATGTAAGAGCCGGCACGGTGTGCGCAGCGCTGCGCTCCTGAGACCCATCACCCGTGGAAATCATCCATCACCCGGCACGACACACAAGGGCGACTTGTTACGTGTACGGAGACTGCGCTGCACACAAGTCACAGGAGGAGAAGAAGGGGATGTGCGGATAGCCTGATCCGTGTGCCGAGAGGTGAACACTCCACCCGGAGCACAATGTTATCAGTCCATCACACTTTGTAACTTGTAACATTTTGCTTTCTTACAAGACTTTACGTGGATGTTAGAATGGAAAACATTTCAAAAAGTTCAACAATGTATAAGAAGAGAAGTGTTAGACTCAAAGGGAATCTGTCAGCAGCTTTGACCTTGTGGTACTGCAGCCAGTGTTAGGTATTTTTCATGGAGAGATGTGTAATCAGAACTTTTTGCATGTTGTTAGTAGCAGCAGGACTGTGATATATGCATTTATATTCCAGGATTGTAGCATCTCCAAGTGCACAGGGGGTGTGTCCTCACACTGATATTCTCTGTGCTCTCTGCAGCCAGTGTTAGGTATTGTCCCTGAGTAGATGTGCAATAATACGATTATGAATGTTTTTAGTAGCAGGGGGACTGTGAAATATGGATTCATGGTCCAGGATCATAGCTTCTCCAAGTGCACTGGGGGTATGTCCTCACACTGCTGTGCTCTCTGCCGCCATTGTTAGGTATTATGCCTGGAGAGATGTGTAATCAGACCTTTGTGCATGTTGTTAGTAGCAGCAGGACTGTGATATATGCTTTTATATTTCGGAATTGTAGCTTCTCCAAGTGCACAGGGGGTGTGTCCTCACACTGATATTCTCTGTGCTCTCTGCAGCCAATGTTAGGTATTGTCCCTGAGTAGATGTGCAATAATACGATTATGAATGATTTTAGTAGCAGCGGGACTGTGAAATATGTATTCATGGTCCAGGATCGTAGCTTCTCCAAGTGCACTGGGGGTATGTCCTCACACCGCTGTGCTCTCTGCCGCCATTGTTAGGTATTATGCCTGTAGAGATGTGTAATCAGACCTTTGTGCACATTTTTAGTAGCAGCAGGACTGTGATATATGCATTTATATTTCGGAATTGAAGCTTCTCCAAGTGCACTGGGGGTATGTCCTCACACTGCTGTGCTCTCTGCCGCCATTGTTAGGTATTATGCCTGGAGAGATGTGTAATCAGACCTTTGTGTATGTTGTTAGTAGCAGCAGGACTGTGATACATGCATTTATATTTTGGGATTGTAGCTTCTCCAAGTGCACATGGGGCGTGTCCTCACACTGCTGTGCTCTGTGCTCTCTGCAACCAGTTTTAGATACTGTCGGGATTGTAGCTTTACGAAGTGGACTGGGGGCATTTCCTCACACTGCTGTGCTCTGTGCCCTCTGCTTCCAATGTTAGGTATGGGTTACTGGAGAGCCGTGTTATCATACCTTTGTGTTTGTTGTTAGTAGTAACAGGACTGGAAATATGGATCAATATTTCAAGGTTGTTGCTTTTCCAAGTGCACAGGGGGTGTGTCCTCACACTGCTGTGCTCTGCGATCTATGCAGCCCTTGTTAGGTATTGTCCCTGGAGATCTGTGTAATCATACGATTATTTATGTTGCTAGTAGCAGTAGGACTTTGATATATGGATGTATATTCAATGATTGTAGCTTCTCCCAGTACCATGGGGCCGTGTGCTCACACTGCTGTGCTCTGTGCTAAGTGCAGCCGATGTTAGATATTGCCCCTGCTCATTTGTGTAATCATACTTTTGTGAAACTTGTTGGAAGATGCAAATATTGATTTCTATTCCAGGACTGTGGTGAGTCATAACACTGCTGTGCTCTGTGCTCTTTGCGGTCAGTGTAATGTATTGTCCCTGGAGATCTGTGTAATCATTCCATTATTTTGTTGCAGCAGCAGGACTGTGACATATGGATGTATATTCAAGAATTGCAGCTTCTCCAAGGGTATTGGGGATGTGCTCACACTGCTGTGCTCTGTGCTCTCTGAATTAAGAGCACAGCAGTGTTAGCGGTGAAATAAAAATTGGGGCGTATGTATGGCTACCTCTCCATTTGTCCAGACTGTGATTGAGGAGGTGGCAAAGCGGACCCCTAACCCCCTCCTCCTGGTGATAAACTGGGAAGACTAACCTTGTGTCCCGGCTCATACATTAGAATTATCCCAATGAGATCCATATAGCAAACAGACCCCAAAATCTGTGCAGCAAGTAGCGGGATACAACCATTGTATGACATCCCAGGGATCCGCCAGCCTCTGCGTTAAAGGAAATCTACCACCAGGATGAAGGAGTGTAAACCAAGCACACTGACATACTGGTGAGTGCCCCCTCTGGCAGCTTCTGCTTTTCTTTTAGCTTCTTAGGACCTTGTTTTTACAATAAAAAGGTTTCCTAAGTTATGCAAATGAGCCTCAGGGGCTCCAGGCTCTATAGATGTCAATGGAGCTTGGAGCCCCAAAGGCTCATCTGCATAATTTTTAAAACCTCTTTTTCTTAAAAATAAAAGTATACAAAGCTACAAGAAGAACAGATGCTGCCAGAGGGGGCGCACACCAGTATGTCAGTGTGCTTGGTTTACAATCCTTCATCCTGGTGGTAGATTTCCTTTAACTCTTAGGTTTCATGTAATTCCCAAATATTCCTAACATATACATTCCATGTGTTAGACACAATTAGAGCAGAATGCCGAGGCCTCCAGTACTGCTGACAATAGCACGGCCTTGGGATTACCCGGCCGCGGAGCCTCGTCCTACACACACAGTATAGGGTATCACACGCTGTCTGGACACATGTTTATCCATCGCTTCTCATCAAGGCTCCTCTCCAAGCTGCCGGCTCTCATTTCCTCAGGAATCTCAAGTGATACTAGAATTTGTATTTTCCCCCCTAAATATCCAGTATGTGGTTCGTCATCTATGGAATAAATTTCACATCATTTTTTATAGATTTAAAAAAAAAAAATTCTATTGTGTTTATTTATTAAGTAAAATCAAGTTAAGATACCAAATTTTTTTTTAATTTTTTTTTTTTTATAATTTTTTTTCCCCTAAATTATATTTCAGTTGACAGTGTGACGGCGGAGGGCGGGGCTGATGTGACCAGTAGTGGTAAGCGGACCAGTTAAAATGCAGCTAAGTTCAGACCCCCGCCAATCACATTTAAACTGCTACGGCCACGTGTACCACGGCCGTAACATCGGGAATCGAAAAAATTCTACCCAAAATGGAGGCGCACAACCCCCGCTTAAAGCTCCTGATAGATCCGGCGGGTGTCAGGGGGATGGGGTATACATTATATCCTAAATCCCACAATGTATGTTTCCTGGTGGGGGAAATGATTTTCCAAACAAAAGTAACAAAAATCATTTTGAAAAATCATTGAAAATCATCTAAAAATATAATATAATATATAATATAAAAAATATATAAAAATATTATATATATATATAAATATATATATATATATATATATATATATATATATAGTGACTTTATATAACTTTTAAAAAATTTAAATTCAGCTAACAATTTTTCTGAAAAAATGGCAATATAAAGCTTAATATAGAAAAAAAAAACTTTATTATCCAAATAATTTTTGGATATTCTGGGGGATATCGATCATAGGCTGGCGCTAAGTGCCTTGGCTCTAACCTTTGGCCTCCTGATAAATCCAGGCAGACAGCTGCGCATCCGGGGTTCTTCTACATCAGGTCCTGACCTGGTGTAAAATTGCGCCATAGCCTGCACCTGAATGGGAAGGTTCAGTGCTGGGCTGTGCAGTGCACCAGTGCCGGGCGTTGTCTATAGCCTCCACCTGAATGGGAAGGTTCAGTGCTGGGCTGTGCAGTGCACCAGTGCCGGGTGTTGTCTATAGCCTGCACCTGAATGGGGAAGGTTCAGTGCTGGGCTGTGCAGTGCACCAGTGCCGGGTGTTGTCTATAGCCTGCACCTGAATGGGAAGGTTCAGTGCTGGGCTGTGCAGTGCACCAGTGCCGGGCGTTGTCTATAGCCTGTGTCTGAATGGGGAAGGGTTGGTGCTGGGCTGTGCAGTGCACCAGTGCCAGGCGTTGTCTATAGCCTGCACCTGAATGGGAAGGTTCGGTGCTGGGCTGTGCAGTGTACCAGTGCCGGGCGTTGTCTATAGCCTGTGTCTGAATGGGGAAGGGTTGGTGCCGGGTTGGGCAGTGCACCAGTGCCGGGCGTTGTCTATAGCCTGCGTCTGAATGGGGAAGGGTTGGTGCTGGGTTGGGCAGTGCACCAGTGCCGGGCGTTGTCTATAGCCTGCACCTGAATGGGAAGGTTCAGTGCTGGGCTGTGCAGTGCACCAGTGCCGGGCGTTGTCTATAGCCTGCACCTGAATGGGGAAGGGTTAGTGCTGGGCTGTGCAGTGCACCAGTGCCGGGCGTTGTCTATAGCCTGCACCTGAATGGGGAAGGGTTAGTGCTGGGCTGTGCAGTGCACCAGTGCCGGGCGTTGTCTATAGCCTGCACCTGAATGGGGAAGGGTTAGTGCTGGGCTGTGCAGTGCACCAGTGCCGGGTGTTGTCTGTAGCCTGCGTCTGAATGGGGAAGGGTTGGTGCCGGGCTGGGCAGTGCACCAGTGCCGGGCGTTGTCTATAGCCTGCACCTTTGTCTAGGCTATGCCGCAGTTCTACATCAGGTGAGACTCCGGCTAGATCTGGGATGTGCTGGGGGGTAGGGGTAGCATCATGCGCTGGTTTACCAGCCTATGATTAATATACCCCTTGATTTTAGGACGGAGGGTTAGAGGAAATCTACCATGACAATCCATCCTGATAAACCAGAGACTTATAGACCCAGGCACCGTGACTGTGGTATCTTCTTATATTTGTTATCCATGGTCTCCTTCCTTCTAACATCAACTTTTATAGTAATACTAATGAACCTGTAGGGCTCTGAAGGGGGGCTCTGAATTGTTACCAGAGACCCTCAGTGCTAAAACTTCACAGGCTGTTACACTGTGCAGGAGAAACCCCCTCCCACTGTGTGAGGTTTCATCAGGCAGAGTGAGTGGGGGAATGCTGAGGAAGCAGGGTGAGCGAGAGCCAGTGTAACAGTTTGTGAAGCAACAGCAAGGAGGGGCTCTAGTAACCCTTTTAGTGCCTACGCAAAATTTTAAAAGTTATTATTAGAAGAGATGAGACCATGGATAACAAATATAAGCAGATTACCACAGTCCCGGTGCCTGGATCTATGAGTAATGTCCCTGGTTTATCAGGATGAATTTTTTATGGTAGATTTCCTTTAACTATAGAAAAATTAAAAAAAAATGCTCAATGGAGCTTTATGAGGGAGTTGAGCTGAATAAAAATAAACTCTCCGGTCTTTCCTCTGCACGGAGAAGTCGAGCTTGGAAAGGATGTTAGAAAAACAAGCAGGAGATGCCAGGGTTTCTCCCTCGTACCTGGAGCTGGACAGGCTGTGGCGCCGGGCACTGCGGTAACCGTGATCAATCGCAACTTCAAACCTTCCAGCAGCTCCATGTGGCACAGGATTTGCACAATTAATTATGTGATTCCTAAATGACAGAGTTTAAGGGGGGGAAAAAAATACGAAAAAAAAACTTGAAAAACTCAAAAATAATCCCCCAAAACCGAACTGTACTGAAAGACCTTGTTGTCTCCGCGCCAATCTCCAGTAGCAGATAAGGACCTGCGTTCACCATGGAAACACAGGGACCCGCCAGCCAAATTCAGTTTCACAAAACCACAAAATCAACACGAACGTGTGCAGAACTCAAAAAAAGGGGGAAAGGTTCTGCTCTGGCAAGTATGAAATAAAAAAATAAAAAAAATCTAAAAAATTATAAAAAAAAAAAAGCAGCAATGTCTAAAACAGATGAACCGAGGCAACCTTGACCCAGCTCAAAGCCAAGATAATGATGTTCCATTTAGGTTTGGCAACGGTAGAACGAGACGTAACGCAACCCAGGCCTCGCGTATAATGAGCGCTGTGTACGGCGGGGGCGATTGTAAGGCCCTAGGAAAAAAGCGCACACTGAAGATGCGGCTACGGAAGTTTTTGTACAGCTAATTACGGGACGTGCATGAAGAGCAACTCCTCTGCCTATTGGGGGGGAAGGGAATTTATCACTTCCGGTGTTATAAACCCCTTAACGAATTCCAAATGCAATGAAATTGGTGACAAATTTCGTTTTCTTGTGGGCTTGGTTTTCACTACTTTTATTGTTCACTCTTAATAATACATCTCCTTTATTCTTTGGGTCGGTATGATCAACATTTATACAGGTTTTTAATACAATTTTTAAAAATGAAAACCTTCTGTGGGAATTTGTTTGTGTGGTAGTATATGGATAAATTGCTCTAGATCTGTAACAGTGTGCCCCCGGCACACTGTTACAGATTGTCAGGATCGGAGGCAGTGGTTCCTCTGGACCACCGTGGACGATGACGTGAGCCGACACCTGGGAGCGGAGTCTAAGTGGTACCCACCGGAGCCCGCCGCAAAGCGGCTTGGACTTGCTGCGGCAAAGTCATTCCACAGGCGCCAGGGTCGTCCATGGTGGCTGCCAAAGTGTAGTACAGATTCGTCAGGCAAACTCGTGGTCGGGAACAGGCAAGAGGTCGAGACAGGCAGCACAGGATCGGAATTAGGGACTGTTGCTGGAACCAGGAAAGGTAAATTTACTCACGCTGGGGCACATGGAGGTACACAGGTGCACCTGAAACCCGAGATATGGGTCGCAGGGGCACCCGTGACACAGATTTTCAGAAATGATAGGTTTTGAATAGAGATGAGCAGACCTGATGGTTGCGTTCGGGTTCGGCAGCCTGACCCAAATATATTGCCAGATTGGTTGCCGAACTGGCAAACTGATGCCCCTGATAAATAGCAATGACTATGATTGGCAAGGGGGACTCGGCCACCAATACGGCAATATGTCCGGATCAGGCTGCCAAATACCAAACTAGACCATCGGGTCCGCTCATCTCTAGTCCTGGAGTCTTATAAAGGCTCCAGGCTGTCATAGTAAATGATTGTTGCACCCCGATGATGTCATGGGGAATGACGATCAAAACCAATATGGCGGCACCGTCTTTTGACTGCCACCGGCAGCTTTGCCAGTAGCAGTCAAAGGGTTAACACCCATGAGTAGTGCCAGCACCGGTGTAGTCTCCATCAGAAAAATGCAGAGGCTGTAGTAAAGGGCGGTCCAGGGCACTCGCATACCGACTTCTCTCCCCGCCCCCATCATGCCCAAAGTATCTGTAGAAATACTGTTTTTTACAAATCTCGTCCACCCGAAAACTTGCCGACAATTCATAGTAAACGCCCTCATTAACTTTCTAGTGAAACCACCCAAATTTGCATTAAAAAGAGGCCTTCTCGAAAATAGGTATTATGGGTAGAATATAGAGGATGCTCCACACCCATCATTTAAAAAAAATCGAGTCTAGACTATTTTCCATCTCAATTCCAAGTGCTTATTTCTCTTCATTTACATATCGTCATGTGATGTGTTTTTTTATATTCTGTTTTTTTTTTTCTATTGAAGTGCCTGCATTAGTGCTTGTTTTTTTATGGGAAGAGTTGTATTTTTCAATGGCACCAGATTCGAGTACCATTGGTATTTTTTATAATTTTTTTTGTGTGTATTTTTTGGAGTTTTTTTCCAGCAATGAATACCAAACAATTTTTCTTACTGTTTACTCATTTTTTGCAACCTCCAGTGGCGGAGGCATCTAAAGAACTCAATTAAAATGAAGAAAGAGGGTTTCATCTCAGAGAATGGAATGAAATCAATTCAGGGCAACACAAATCTATGGTCAGCTTAGTCTCAAAAAAGATGGATAAACTGGAGGTCTCCCCAGAGAGGTGGATTTCTATAGCTTCAGTTTTGATTTTTCAACAGGTTTTCCCCCAGTTAATCCAAAACCCTCCCATTATCCACCGGCTTACCGATAGGAAACATGGAGCAATGGGGAGGATTACAATCTGTGTAATGTGGACTATGTTAGTATTGTGTCTCAGGAGCCTTCAAAATGTTGGATCTCCATCATGGTGAAGACCAAGAGCCTGAATAGTCACAAGACCCACAATCATAGAAGGAATTCTTTGAGCAAGCTGTCCACCAACCCTTCCAAGTCCTGAACAACCAATAATAAGTCTTAGACTATGTGTTTTTCCAAATGTTTTTTAATGATTCATCAAGAGTACATCCCATTCCCCCTATCTGAAATATTGATACTGGCTCTTACACAAGGATCTGAGTTTTCACAAAGTATGGAGTTCTCAGTGGAGCTGCTGGAAAATGTCATCTACCTACCCCACCTATCTGTTCCCTGACCACTGTTGAAAGTACTAAGTCCCAATTCTATCCTGAACTTTGACCCAGACAGGGGTATAGATTTAGCTTTCTTTTGTCATGTGACATATACATGGTGTTCTGATGTAAAAAAAAAACTTGAAAAAGTTGACCTCAACCATGAAAAAGTTGACCTCAACCTTGAAAAAGTTGACCTCAACCATGAAAAAGTTGACCTCAACCTTGAAAAAGTTGACCTCAACGTTGAAAAAGTTGACCTCAACGTTGAAAAAGTTGACCTAAATTTTGAAAAAGTTGACCTCAACCTTGAAAAAGTTGACCTCAACGTTGAAAAAGTTGACCTAAATTTTGAAAAAGTTGACCTCAACCTTGAAAAAGTTGTCCTCAACCTTGAAAAAGTTGACCTCAACCTTGAAAAAGTTCACCTCAACCTTGAAAAAGTTGACCTCAACCTTGAAAGAGTTGACCTTAACATTTTTAAGCAAATCAGCTTAATTAGAAATCAGGCCAGTCTGATGGACAAGTCTATAAAAAGTACAGAACCTCTTTACTCCGTTTTTTTTAAGGGGCTCAGCTCAATTACAAACAGGGACAGCATTTTTTTTTTTTGGACCCAGTCAATTCTGATGGATAATTCTATAGAAGTAGAGAACCACTTTTGACCAATGTTTTTGAGGGAATCGTCTCGATTAGTATTCGGAAAAAAACATTTTTTTGGACCAAATCAGATCTGATGGACAATTCTATAGAAGTAGAGAAGAAGTAGAGAGGTAGAGTAGCACTTTTGGCCATCTTTGACGGTGTGTTATCTATAACTTACCCTAGTTTGAGCACTCCCATACCTGCAACTATTTGACTTTGACCTTAGTTTCCATGTAATGTCGTAATTTGCTGGAGACATCATCCAGTGACATAATGACTCCCGTAGAGATGAGGACGAACCTCTGAACCACATCTAATCCCGTAAAACAAAGCCACCGGAGAATTGTGCAGTAGAAGCTTCTGGTCATTCAGAGCTTAATAATGTTTTGCTGGGTAATCCCTGTTTTTACCCTAGTGGGGTCTTTCCTGTCAGCCCTTTCTACATATTGTCCTGCCGTAACTGTGCTAAAACCACCACTAAAACCATCAGGCTTAAATTAATACAACAATGAGCACCGTGGAGGGGATCCAAGGGATTATTCTCTTTACACTTCACCTGCGTTTCCTCATCAAGGCAGAATGCTAACCCAGGAGCAAATCCACCCATTGGGGAGTTGTGGTTCATTTCGGGAAGCCAAGCTGGGCTCTCTTCTGTTTGGTTGCTCCTTTTCATGGTTTTGGGCAGCAGGAATGAGAAAGCCCACAGAGAAAGCTTCTAAGACCTCATGTCCTCGTCTGGTAACCACCTCCAGGGTTTTTGTTCTGGAAGGACCAACAGAGACAAGTCATGAAAAAAAGTCAATTAGTAGAAGAGTCGCAGTTGGGGCGGCCTAATCTCTTCTGTCTTGTAGCCATAGAAGTGAAGCGTTGCGTGGCTTTTCATTGCAGCTTGTGTTTTTGTATCTCTGGAAGGGGTTTAATTCCTTGGCTCGCTGTGTCCTGTCAATGGGATGGGGGATTTTTTTAACACTGTGTTGTGGTAGTAGGCTGTTCAGGATCAGCCTCTCCAAAAAGAAAGAAAATGCTTTGTCAGCTCAACGGGGGAACGCTGGTGGTCCCATAGCTCCTCCAATGATATAATCCTCCTTGGCCAAGCTATGTTCTTATGGAAGAGCCGATGGAACGTCGGAACATAACTTATATATTCCATAGGGATATTGTTAGATTTCCGGCAGAATTTTCCTTTGCTTTTATACATTGTATTTATCGTCTATGTATTGTGGATCCGATCTGAAGCTGCATGTAATGTTTCTCCAGACTAACGCAACCTTATGGATTGAAAAATGCAAGTATTATCCATGAATCTGAGAGACCATTTTGTTGGCTAATGAAACACTTTATTAAGACCCTTTATTTGCTTTAGATATTTAGAAGTTTCCAGCCATTCCCCTGTAGTTATCTAGATGCTTCCAGCCATTCCCTTGAATTTATCTAGACGTTTCCAGCCATTCCCCTGTAGTATCTAGATGTTTCCAGCCATTCCCCTGTAGTTATCTAGATGCTTCCAGCCATTCCCCTGTAGTTATCTAGATGTTTCCAGCCATTCCCTTGAATTTATCTAGACGTTTCCAGCCATTCCCATGTACTATCTAGATGTTTCCAGGCCTCCCCCTGTAGTATCTAGATGTTTCCAGCCATTCCCATGTAGTTATCTAGATGTTTCCAGTTATTCCCCTGTAGTATCTAGATGTTTCCAGTTATTCCCATGTAGTTATCTAGATGTTTCCAGCCATTCCCTTGAATTTATCTAGACGTTTCCAGCCATTCCCATGTACTATCTAGATGTTTCCAGGCCTCCCCCTGTAGTATATAGATGTTTCCAGGCCTCCCCCTGTAGTATCTAGATGTTTCCAGCCATTCCCCTGTAGTATCTAGATGTTTCCAGTTATTGCCCTGTAGTATCTAGATGTTTCCAGCCATTCCCCTGTAGTATCTAGATGTTTCCAGCCATTCCCCTGTAGTTATCTAGATATTTCCAGTTATTCCCCTGTAGTATCTAGATGTTTCCAGCCCTTCCCCTGTAGTATCTAGATGTTTCCAGTTATTCCCTTGTAGTTATCTAGATGTTTCCACCAAAAACTTTTAGTTACTTAGATTTGATTATCTAGATATTGTTCTATCTGTTCCCTGTAATTATCTAGATGTTATCACTTTCAGAAGTGAATTAGTAATCTAGATATTTCCTACACTATTTGAGTTGTTTAGGTCTTTCCTAATTCTCCCCTTCTCCATAGTGACTCAGATATCTGCAGCCCCTATGATGTTTGCTATATAGATATTTTTGCACTTCACCTTTCAGTTATCTAGATGTCTCTTCACAACCACATTGTGCTTTTGCTTGGGTAGTGGGAATATAGGCAACGCTTCTGTGACCATGAAAAGTCATTCCTGGACCTGAGGGTCACACCATTCATATCTCTGATGTTAGAGATGTGTCATGATGACAACCCTGTCCTTCTAGTTCACATCAAGACCAAGACCAGGGCTTCCCCTTCCGATGATCCTGTTCTGGGGGTATTGGCCAAGGGTCAGTCCAAATGGGGTTTCCAAACTTGGTCCCCTAAAGTTGAAGGTCATGGGATTCTGTAGACCCTTGTGTAGTCAGATTTTAATGGGTGATTGCAAACCAACACAAACATCTCAGAAATTCTCCAAAATAAGAGTCTGCTCAGGAGTCCCTAAGAAAATGTTGGGTGAAGAAAACATGAAGGGTCTTTGAGTTATGAATCTAGACGAGTGGAGGGGATAATTTTTGGGTTTTTGGATGTATACACCATTAGCAACCACAGCGCCGGCCGACCAATGAGACCCAGTAACGTAAAGCTCGTTTACGCTAAAACCCACTGAAGGCTACATTACACTTCAAAGAAGAGCAAACCTCAAATCATGAAATTCCCCACGGAGCGTCTGCACCGTGTTTACAGAAGGTCGCCCCGGCCTCGCACATGTAATGGGCCTGATCACAACAAATAAATATGGCCGTCTAATCAGCGAGACATGAAATATGAAATCATCTCCACTAACGGGAAGGGGCTGATGGAACGTCGAGATCCCGAGTCCTTGCGGAAATTCAAACAATTTGCCACCTCCGAACCAGAGACCCTTAATTGTGGCTGCGGAGCGTCTCCTATGCGAGGAGACACAAGAGGCGCTTGTACTTTTTTGTCTTAGACTTTTCCACAAAAATTTTACAGATACAGGTGATTCCTTTATGGACTAGGTTTTAAGTGCACCGGAGCAAAAATAGCATGGAAAATTTTAAAAAATAATCTGATTTTAGTTGAAAGGAAGAATGACTTAAGATTCAAGTAGGGGATGGAAACTAAACTGAGTCTCCAATTTGGAATGGTGACCCTTACCCTAGTGAATAGGGCCTGGAGCGGTGGCATAATTGGAGCAGGGACATCACCAATTAGCACAGTGACATTATTGGGCCAGGAGCAGAGACATCAATGGAAGAAGCAGTGACCTCATTGGGCCAAGAGCAGTGACCTCAACGGATGAAGCAGTGACCTCATTGGGCCAGGAGCAGAGACATCAACGGATGAAGCAGTGACCTCATTGGGCCAAGAGCAGTGACCTCAACGGATGAAGCAGTGACCTCATTGGGCCAGGAGCAGAGACATCAACGGATGAAGCAGTGACGTCATTGGGCCAAGAGCAGTGACCTCAACGGATGAAGCAGTGACCTCATTGGGCCAAGAGCAGAGACATCAACGGATGAAGCAGTAACCTCATTGGGCCAGGAGCAGAGACATCAACGGATGAAGCAGTGACGTCATTGGGCCAAGAGCAGTGACCTCAACGGATGAAGCAGTGACCTCATTGGGCAAAGAGCAATGACCTCAACGGATGAAGCAGTGACCTCATTGGGCCAGGAGCAGAGACATCAACGGATGAAGCAGTGACGTCATTGGGCCAAGAGCAGAGACATCAACGGATGAAGCAGTGACGTCATTGGGCCAAGAGCAGAGACATCAACGGATGAAGCAGTGACCTCATTGGGCCAGGAGCAGAGACATCAACGGATGAAGCAGTGACCTCATTGGGCCAGGAGCAGAGACATCAACGGATGAAGCAGTGACCTCATTGGGCCAGGAGCAGAGACATCAACAGATGGAGCAGTGACCTCATAAGACCTGGAGCAATGACCTCATAGGGCTAGGAGAAGTGACATCACCGGCTGGAGCAATGACATCATAGGGCCAGTAGCAGTGACATCTCGGGATGGGAAATACTCAGCCAATCCGCTGTCCATCAGTGAAAATGAAAATGGGAGCTAGGATGTAGGATATTCTCGTCACACATGTCAGGCATTTTTGCCATTTTCTATGGATAGAACATATATGCCTAAAATGGGAATATTACTTTAAGGAAATCTCATTGTTCTACATCCCCTCTGTGACCCTTGAATTAATTTCTGGCTATGACTATCTACCCATCAATTATCTATCTTTCTATTTGTAAGATCTTCGCCGACATCATCCTCTCTCCGTGGAGTACTGCTGAGGAGGTGGTGGCTGGGTTATTATGTTTCATTCTGACTTCACTAGTGTGAACAATGGATTATGTTTGCTGATACCTTGACTTGTTTGCACCACACCCGTCACTCTCCTGCACCTCTGCTCCGGTTCCTCAACAGTTAACCCCAGCTATAACTGACAGGCTTTCTGTCCACTCACATCTCTCCATTGCTGTTCTGTTTGGTTTGGATGTCAGAGATCTACTCCAATCATTCCTGGGGACAGGACTCTGGCATCATCTGCTCACCTTGAGTTCTGTGCCTGCTACAGACCTAGTTTGTAGTAAACTCCTGATATCGTATTATCGCTGATCTCTGTATTCTGGTATCTTGACCATGTGCCTGTATTCAGACATTCCTTCTCCCTTGTGATTTTGTACTCTCTCATATCTCATATCTATCTATCTCATATCTATCTATCTTATATCTCATATCTGTCTATCTCATATCTATCTATCTTATATCTCATATCTATCTATCTCATATCTATCTATCTATCTATCTAATCTATCTATCTATCTATCTATCTCATATCTATCTATCTATCTATCTATCTATCTATCTATCTATCTATCTATCTATCTATCTATCCCATATCTATCTATCTATCTATCTATCTATCTATCTATCTATCTATCTACCTATCTCATATCTATCTACCTATCTCATATCTATCTATCTATCTCATATCTATCTATCTATCTATCTATCTATCCCATATCTATCTATCTATCTATCTATCTCATATCTATCTATCTATCTATCTATCTATCTATCTATCTATCTATCTATCTATCTATCTATCTATCTATCTCATATCTATCTATCTATCTCATATCTATCTATCTATCTATCTATCTATCCCATATCTATCTATCTATCTATCTATCTCATATCTATCTATCTATCTATCTATCTATCTATCTATCCCATATCTATCTATCTATCTATCTATCTATCTATCTATCTATCTATCTATCTCATATCTATCTATCTATCTATCTATCTATCCCATATCTATCTATCTATCTATCTATCTATCTATCTATCTATCTATCTATCTCATATCTATCTATCTATCTATCTATCTATCCATCCCCTATCTCTCTTACGTCCATTTTTATGTATTTATTATGTTATCTATCCATGAATTATCATCTATATTTATGTATTTTTTGTATATTTGTATTATCCTGTATCTATCCTCTATCTATCCAGGTTCCAGACTAATTAGTAACAGTTTTGATGGTACAGAATCTCTCCCCATTCCAGCCCCATATGATGCGTGTTCGTGGTAGTCTCACTCGCTGACCTCCATAGTTATTCTGAAAACCCATCCCGCGTGTCATTTCCTCCTGATTTCAGGCAAGGGTTAAGGATTGGGAGCTGTCTGGATGTGTATTTGTACAAGTTGATAAAACATATGGTGCAGGAGCTGGTAGAATTGTCTGAGGAATGCCGCTTTCCGCCCAATCTTCCTGACATCTCCACTTATTCTTCGAGGTGAACGTGAGAAATGGAGAAATCGGTGGAATTTGTGCAGAACTCCTGTACAATCTGACAAGCGGAGGAAGGGGAGATGATTCTGGAATCCACCGGGTCAGGACACAATAAATGCTGGATGACAGGTTCTGAAGACATCAAGTACAATGTAGCAGAGGCGAATGTGTCACATGGTTACATCACAAGGAGAAGAGTCAGGGTCCTAATAACAGGGCATATGGTGTATACTTGTATAGAGCTATGTGGGCGTGTCCTCACACTGCTGTACTCTGTGCTCTCTGCAGGCAGTGTTAGGTATTGTCCCTGCAGAGATGTATAATCATGTCTCACACTGCTGTGCTCTGTGCTCTCTGCAGGCAGTGTTAGGTATTGTCCCAGGACAGCTGTCTAACCACAACTTTGTGTTTTTTACACAGTGCTACACCCAGCAGTCAGGAGAGGAGGAGAGCTGCTGTGGGGGAACAGGGAGATGTCAGTATCTGTGTATTATATTTTTCATTAAGGGCAACAAAGAAAGGAGGAAGTGAGGGCCACAATATCAGGGGGAGCAGCTGCGGGTAAATACAATATGAGGGGAAACTACTGAGTCGGGGTGCAAAAAGAGGGGGAGCAACTGGGAAATATAATATGAGGGGAAGCTGCTCGGGGGCACAATACCAGGGGGAGCAGTAGAGGATATAATATGAGTGGGTTCTGCTGGGGGGGGCACAATAAGAAGGGGAGCTGCTAGAGGGGAACAATAAGAGGGGAAGCAGCTAAAGGGGAACAATAAGAGGAGAAGCAGCTCGGGGATATAATGTGGGGAAGCTGCTGGGGGGCACAATACTAGGGGGAGCTGCAGGGGGATATACAATGAGTGGGATCTGTTGGGAGGGCACAATAAGAGGGGGAGCAGCTAGAGGGGCACAATAAGAGGGGGAGCAGCAAAAGGAGAACAATAAGGGGAAGCAGCTGGGTGATATAATATGAGGGGAAGCTGCTGGGGAGCACAATACCAGGGGAGCTGCAGAGGGATATAATATGAGTGGGATCTGCTGGGGGGGGGGGCAGAATAAGAGGGGGAGCAGCTACAGGGGCACAATATGAGTGGGATCTGCTGGCAGGGTAGCATAAGAGGGGGAGTAGCTAGAGGGGCACAATAAGAGAGGGAACGTCCGGGGGGGATATAATATGAGGGGAGTTTCTGGCTGTTACTAACAGCCGATGGTTCTATCCTGGAAAGTCTCTATTTTCTGGTGTTGAGGCAGTACTAGAAGGTCTGGTGGCCGCTGTCGCCCCTGCTATACGTCACACCTTCCGTTCCCCGCACGCCCTGAGCTCAGACTTCTGGAAAGTCGTCTGCATTGTATTGTTTTTGTTTTGGCGAATTCCTTTTCCCAATCCAAATTTTTTCCCTTTTCTTTTTCTTTTCAGGAGAAGAGAAGTAAAAGTTGTGGCCCGGAGGCGTCTGGCAACCACGTGAGGCGGAGGCTCCCATTGTAGGTGATGACAGTTTTAAATAAATCCTGTGCCCTACCGAACATTTACAGGAAAGTTATAAAATCAGTGAAGCAGCGTGAGCCTGTCACCATGGAGACCAGACACACACAATAAACAGAGGCAGGCTGCAGCCAGCGCTAGGCCCGAGGTCCAGCACTGCCAGGAGAGACGGGGAGAAATCTCAGAGAGGTTTACCCCTAATTTCTCTCCTTATTTCTCCTCCTTCCAGATGTTTGGTACCGATTTAACATAAAAGGGCGCAAACTATTGCTCTAAAACACTCCAGTCCTAACGTAGGAAAGCCAATGGTATAAGTTACGCAATCATTTGCACCTTTTCAAAATTTGCGCCTAAAAAAAATCTAAAAAGAAAACTGCATTTGATAAAGAGCTGAGACGACAAAGAAAGATAGGGCGCAAAAAGAGGCAAGAATAGAGCGCCAATCACAGATCAACAAAAGGAAAATGTGAGAAAGAAAGATAGATAGAAGTGATATAGATGGATATAGAGATGAGCGAACATACTCGTCTGAGCTTGATGCTCGTTCGAGTATTAGGGTACTCGAAATGGCTCGTTGCTCGGACGAGTATTTCGCCAGCTCGAGAACTGCTCGAGTCAATGCAAATTGTCTTCTGATAAGTTAGCAGATGTATGGAAACATCCGCAATGTGTTCTTCACAATAGTGGGGCACATTTACTTACCCGGCCCATTCGCGATCCAGCGGCACGTTTGCTGCGCTGGATTCGGGTCCGGACGGGATTTATGAAGGTAGTTCCTCCGTCGTCCACCAGGTGGCGCTGCTGCGCTGAAAAGCATCGGAACGCGCTGGAGTTCACCGAGCCGGGCTGAGTGAAGGTAAGTGCAAGCTCCGCAACAGATTTTTTTTTTTAAATGCGGCGGTTTTTCCGAATCCGTCGGGTTTTCGTTCGGCCACGCCCCCCGATTCTCGTCACGTGCATGCCAGCGCCGATGCACCACAATCCGATCGCATGCGCCAAAATCCCGGGGCAATTCAGGGGAAATCGGCGCAAATCCGAAATATTCGGGTAACACGTCGGGAAAACGCGAATCGGACCCTTAGTAAATGACCCCCAGTATGTGAAGAACAGTGGGGCAGATTTACATACCCGGCCCATTCGCGATCCAGTGGCGCATTCTCTGCGCTGGATTCGGGTCCGGCCGGGATTTATTAAGGTAGTTCCTCCGCCGTCCACCAGATGTCGCTGCTGCGCTGAAAAGCATCGGAACGCGCTGGAGTTCACCGAGCTGGGCTAAGTGAAGGTAAGTGCAAGCTCCGCGACAGATTTTTTTGTTTTAAATGCGGCGGTTTTTCTGAATCCGTCAGGTTTTCGTTCGGCCACACCCCCCGATTTCCGTCGCGTGCACGCCAGCGCCGATGCGCCACACTCCGATCGCGTGCGCCAAAATCCTGGGGCAATTCAGGAGAAATCGGCGCAAATCGGAAATATTCGGGTAACACGTCGGGAAAACGCGAATCGGGTCCTTAGTAAATGACCCCCAATATGTGTGACTGCCTTAGGAAACCTGGCAGTCACTGGCGGCCTATGGAGTGGACGGGGCAGTCCAGGGAAGAGGCAGCGCCTCGGACCGTCGCCTCATGAATACACCATTTTGAGCGCGGTCCGGCCTTCCGATTGTACAGAACGGCAGTGTTTGCTAGCGTTATCAGAGATTTCCGATAACGCCAGCACTGTAACACTGCTACATCTGTTACCTTAGTAACATCTCCTGGTGCCTTTTTTATGGGGGACACGTCCTCTTTAAGTCGATTACAATCTTTGAGATTTTTTCCACTTAACCTACAGACTAAAAATACCTGCTGGAATGTTCTAGAATAATAGATAAATGCGGGGAACATGTGTGTGTTGGATGTGCGGCTCCCCCAGCCTCCTCGCACGTGTAATAGACAGATTAGCGGTAAATCTTAGCAGATGGCGCGTCTTCCTTCGCTTCTGCCTGTTTTCATTTACCATTTCAGCCGAAAACGACATCGAATTTCAACGAAAACCCACAACGAGAAAAAAAACGTAAATTACAAAACTGCAGGCGTCTGAGCGGAGTCTCCCCCCGGACCTGTAAAGCACTCTATGCAGACAGGAAAGAAAATAAATCATAAAATTAATACCTGAGCCGTATAACACCTATATATACTGCAGGATACAGCGGCCCCATGGCTCACTGGCCATAACGCTATCATGATTGCGCTCGGCTGTCATATAGGTCTCATAGGTACAAAGATGGTGGCACCTTAGAGGCATTATAGGCCCAAGTGGGGAGGGGGACATAGATTCATTCAAAATTACATTATTGGTTATCATATCCCCATAGGACCCCAAAAAATCATTACTTATGCACTTCACTGTCCTTACACTGCTGTGCGCTTAACTCTCTACAAAGAGCAACTCTGTAGTCACTCCCTGCTCTGCGTAAAAGCTGTAGTAGGCTTCTGGTTGAATAGTGAGATTCAGCGCACCTGGGATGATCTGCCTAGAGATAAGGGCACAGCAGTGTGAGGATATACTTCTAGTGCACTTGGAGAAGCTACAGGAATATGAATCCATATTTCACAGTCCTGCTGCTACTAACAACATACTTAAATGTAGAATTCCTCAGCTCTGCTACAGAGAGCAAAGAGCAAGGCAGTGTGAGGACACAATCTTTGACTATAATTCAGATATATACGGGACTGCTGCTGCTAACAGCGTACATAAAAGCATGATTAAACAGGCCTCAATGGCCCTTATAGGCTGCTGTAGAGAGCACAGAGCACAGCAGTGTGAGGACATGCCCTTATGGTACTTGTAGCTCCAATCCTGGAATACAAATCTATATTTTACAGTTATTCCTGTTATTACTCATGGAATTTTAGTAGTAAACTGAGCATTGGATGTTAACCAGTTCCTGCCTCTTATTAATCACTTTACTTTAGGCACAGTTTAGGTGCAATGTTAGATTCGGGCTCTTACATGTGATCCTGCTACAAGCTCCTCTCTGCTTCTCCAGCAGCACAGCATGAGAATGACCCCCACAGCAGCACCCAGGTGTGTGACACCCTGCACCCAGTGACTTCCTCAGCAGTGGCTTCTCCTGGAGGGGATCCCCCTGTGCTGGTCTCCTGCTGCACCCCTGTAATTCTGCACAGTATCCCCCTCAGACACCAGTGTGGTCATCCTGCTACACGGGGACACTTCTCTGTCCTGTCTGCAGCTTCCACTCACTTCTCTTCTATCCTGCTACACGGGACACTTCTCTGTCTTATCTGCAGCTCCTGCACACTTCTCTTCTATCCTGCTACACGGGGACACTTCTCTGTCCTGTCTGCAGCTCCCACACACTTCTCTTCTATCCTGCTACACAGGACACTTCTCTGTTCTGTCTGCAGCTCCTACACACTTCTCTTCTATCCTGCTACACGGGGCACTTCTCTGTCCTGTCTGCAGCTTCCACTCACTTCTCTTCTATCCTGCTACACGGGGACACTTCTCTGTCCTGTCTGCAGCTTCCACTCACTTCTCTTCTATCCTGCTACATGGGGACACTTTTCTGTCCTGTCTGCAGCTCCCACACACTTCTCTTCTATCCTGCTACACGGGACACTTCTCTGTCTTATCTGCAGCTCCTACACACTTCTCTTCTATCCTGCTACACAGGACACTTCTCTGTCCTGTCTGCAGCTTCCACTCACTTCTCTTCTATCCTGCTACACGGGGACACTTCTCTGTCCTGTCTGCAGCTCCCACACACTTCTCTTCTATTCTGCTACACGGGGACACTTCTCTGTACTGTCTGCATCTCTCACACACTTCTCTTCTATCCTGCTACACGGGACACTTCTCTGTCTTATCTGCAGCTCCTACACACATCTCTTCTATTCTGCTACACAGGACACTGCTCTGTCCTGTCTGCAGCTCCCACTCACTTCTCTTCTATCCTGCTACACGGGGACACTTCTCTGTCCTGTCTGCACATCTCACACACTTCTCTTCTATCCTGCTACACGGGGACACTTCTCTGTACTGTCTGCAGTCCCCACACACTTCTCTTCTATCCTGCTACACGGGGACACTTCTCTGTACTGTCTGCAGCTCCCACACACTTGTCTTCTAGCCAGCTACACTGGACACTTCTCTGTCCCTTCTGAAACTCCTACACACTTCTCTTCTATCCTGCTACACAGGCCAATTCTCTGTACTATCTGCAGCTCCCACACACTTCTCTTCTATCCTGCTACACAGGGGCACTTCTCTGTCCTGTCTGCAGCTCCCACACACTTCTCTTCTATCCTGCTACACAGGACACTTCTCTGTCCTGTCTGCAGCTCCCACTCACTTCTCTTCTATCCTGCTAAGTGGATTTGTCATTGCTATTTATGCCTAAATAAAGAATCTTTTTGGACCGAGGATCCTGGCTGGACCGTCAATTGTTTACTGATGCTGGGAGTAGCCAGGCTATATAGTAGAGCGAGGAGTACCAGTGCCAATAAGGAGGACGCTGGCCCTTTAAATTCTTAGAGAGTAGGCACGCGCGCCCTAGCGGCGGGAGCGCGCGGCCTACACAGGAGACAGACCTGCCTGGAAGGGACCGCAATGGAGCCATCAGGAGCCGGGACAGGTAAGTACTGACCCGAGGGGCAGCAGAGCACAGGTGCACCCGCGATCCGCAACATGGATCGCGGGGTCACCCGTGACACTTCTCATCTATCCTGCTACATGCGGACACTTCTCTTTACTATCTGCAGCTCCCACACACTTCTCTTCTATCCTGCTACACGGAGACACTTCTCTTTACTATCTGCAGCTCCCACACACTTCTCTTCTATCCTGCTACAGGGGGACACTTCTCTGTCCTGTCTGCAGCTCCCACACACTCCTCTTCTATCCTGCAACACAAGGGCACTTCTCTGTCCTGTCTGCAGCTCCCAAACACTTCTCTTCTATCCTGCTACACGGGACACTTCTCTGTCCTGTCTGCAGCTCCTACACACTTCTCTTCTATCCTGCTACACAAGGACACTTCTCTGTCCTGTCTGCAGCTCCTACACACTTCTCTTCTATCCTGCTACACTTTGACACTTCTCTGTCCTGTCTGCAGCTCCCACACACTTCTCTTCTATCCTGCTACACGGGGACACTGCTCTCACACACTTCTTCCCACACACTTCCCACACACTTCTCTTCTATCCTGCTACAAGGGGGACACTTCTCTGTACTGTCTGCAGCTCCTACACACTTCTCTTTTATCCTGCTACACAAGGGCACTCCTCTGTCCTGTCTGCAGCTCCCAAACACTTCTCTTCTATCCTGCTACACGGGGACACTTCTCTGTCCTGTCTGCAGCTTCCACTCACTTCTCTTCTATCCTGCTACATGGGGACACTTTTCTGTCCTGTCTGCAGCTCCCACTCACTTCTCTTCTATCCTGCTAAGTGGATTTGTCATTGCTATTTATGCCTAAATAAAGAATCTTTTTGGACCGAGGATCCTGGCTGGACCGTCAATTGTTTACTGATGCTGGGAGTAGCCAGGCTATATAGTAGAGCGAGGAGTACCAGTGCCAATAAGGAGGACGCTGGCCCTTTAAATTCTTAGAGAGTAGGCACGCGCGCCCTAGCGGCGGGAGCGCGCGGCCTACACAGGAGACAGACCTGCCTGGAAGGGACCGCAATGGAGCCATCAGGAGCCGGGACAGGTAAGTACTGACCCGAGGGGCAGCAGAGCACAGGTGCACCCGCGATCCGCAACATGGATCGCGGGGTCACCCGTGACACTTCTCATCTATCCTGCTACATGCGGACACTTCTCTTTACTATCTGCAGCTCCCACACACTTCTCTTCTATCCTGCTACACGGAGACACTTCTCTTTACTATCTGCAGCTCCCACACACTTCTCTTCTATCCTGCTACAGGGGGACACTTCTCTGTCCTGTCTGCAGCTCCCACACACTCCTCTTCTATCCTGCAACACAAGGGCACTTCTCTGTCCTGTCTGCAGCTCCCAAACACTTCTCTTCTATCCTGCTACACGGGACACTTCTCTGTCCTGTCTGCAGCTCCTACACACTTCTCTTCTATCCTGCTACACAAGGACACTTCTCTGTCCTGTCTGCAGCTCCTACACACTTCTCTTCTATCCTGCTACACTTTGACACTTCTCTGTCCTGTCTGCAGCTCCCACACACTTCTCTTCTATCCTGCTACACGGGGACACTGCTCTCACACACTTCTTCCCACACACTTCCCACACACTTCTCTTCTATCCTGCTACAAGGGGGACACTTCTCTGTACTGTCTGCAGCTCCTACACACTTCTCTTTTATCCTGCTACACAAGGGCACTCCTCTGTCCTGTCTGCAGCTCCCAAACACTTCTCTTCTATCCTGCTACACGGGGACACTTCTCTGTCCTGTCTGCAGCTCCTACACACTTCTCTTCTATCCTACTACACGGGGACACTTCTCTGTCCTGTCTGCAGCTCCCACACACTTCTCTTCTATCCTGCTACACGGGGATACTGCTCTGTCCTGTCTAGAGTTCTCACACACTTCTCTTCTATCCTGCTACAAGGGGGACACTTCTCTGTACTGTCTGCAGCTCCCACACACTTGTCTTCTAGCCAGCTACACTGGACACTTCTCTGTCCCTTCTGAAACTCCTACACACTTCTCTTCTATCCTGCTACACAGGCCACTTCTCTGTACTATGTGCAGCTCCCACACACTTCTCTTCTATCCTGCTACACAGGGGCACTTCTCTGTCCTGTCTGCAGCTCCCACACACTTCTCTTCTATCCTGCTACACGGGGACACTTCTCTGTACTGTCTGCAGCTCCCACACACTTCTCTTCTATCCTGCTACACGGGACACTTCTCTGTCCTGTCTGCAGCTCCCACACACTTCTCTTCTATCCTGCTACACAGGAACACTTCTCTGTCCTGTCTGCACCTCCCACATACTTCTCTTCTATCCTGCTACACGGGGACACTTCTCTGTACTGTCTGCAACTGCTACACACTTCTCTTCTATCCTACTACACAGGGACACTTCTCTGTCCTTTCTGCAGATCCCACACACTTCTCTTCTATCCTGCTACACTGGACACTTCTCTGTCCTGTCTGCAGCTCGTACACACTTCTCTTCTATCCTGCTACACATGGACACTTCTCTGTCCACTTCACTTCGCTGTACAATCTACAAAATCCGACAAACTCTCTTCTCTCCTGCTCTGAGCTGCTGCGATGGCAGATTGTTTTGTAATTGGAAGGTCATAACTGTAAACAGAGGCTGCAAGTAATGTACAGTATGAGATGGATAGAAATATGCATAGATATTAGATAGATGAAAGATGGGTAAACAGACAGAAATATACAGATGTGAGATCAGTCTGCTGGTGCCTCTTCATATATATCCGGTGCGTGTGTAGCGGGGCAGGGATAGTATCATGCGCTAGCGCACCATGCCGCCCTCTTTTATTTCCCTTGCATTCTGCTCTTTCACGGATTGCGTCGCCCTAGTTGCTTGTTGCTCACTTTGTGCCCACCTCCTTTATCCGAGTCCGTGTTATAAGAAGGAAGTGTCTAAATAGTTGACATTTCTGTCTGGATAGAAGAACGCTGGCTATTTCCAGGGAAGACTTTTTTTTTGTACTAAAACGCACAAAAAAAAAATCTTTAAAATCACCTTTAATGAATCTGTGTCTGCGCTGCCCCCCCCCCCCCATCACCATTATCCATCATTTATGGATGATGAGGGTTATAGACATGAGCGATGTGGACACCGATGGGAGACCCCTGTCTGATACTTCTTTTCCTTTTGTCTGCTTTCTGTGTTGGTGTCAGCATGTAATGTCTTGTAGCGCTGCTCTGTGAGAGTTACAGGGGTTGTCCCACAGCAGTCTGTGCTCCTAGATTATACCTAAATGCTGGCCATGATAATAATGGCTAACAGTGCATATTATTATTAATATTATTATTACGGCAGCTATTTATACCCCAAATGTGCAGAGCCTATTAGTATATAGATTGGGACAGTCTATAGGTATGCTACACTTGATGGCAGTTTCCTACAAGACCCATAATGCATTGCTTCAATCTCATTCTGATTGGTTCTTCCTCATCTGTTACTTTAATGTAAATGCAGCCCCCTTTCATAATAGTAGTTCCCTTAATCTAGTCTCTATATAGCATAGTGTACTGCCCCTCTCTTGTCAATGCACTGTGAGTTGTGTAGTGGTATTATTTTCCACAGTACCCTCCACAAGGGTAATTAGGTTTAGAAATACTGTCCCTGCTGGATGAAATCTCTGCCCACTTCACCTTTCAGATTCTTATTTGTAAGCAGAATAAGCTTTCAGGAGAGTAGGATTTACACATGCTGTTTCCTACAAGCCACAAAATGCCTTGCATATACCTTCTTCTGATCGGTTCTTTCATAACTGTCTCATTGCTGTCTGAACAGACTGGCTTACAGCACTGTGTATCACCAAGGCAGGATAGAGATAGATAGATAGATAGATAGATAGATAGATAGATAGATAGATAGATGAAAATTTCTTGCCCAACTTATCTGCTTATCTTACATACATATATCTTCCAGTGTTTCTCATACACCTGCTGGACCTAGCAGCACTGATTTATAGTGAGAACGTTGCCCCCTGTAGATCTTCTATGTGGATGGATTATAGACTAACGCGTTTCGGTCTCTGTGATCTCCAGTAATTCATCTTTCTTTGCAAAAAAAAAAACAACAACCTGCAGGAATTTATTTTCAGGGAAGACACATGGGCAATAAAAAAAAAGGCTATAATTGATATAGCAAAAGCCAGACGGGCGTATGGAAAGAGAGCGGAGGAGTCACCCCGGAGGTATGGGATGTGTACACTGACTCCGGCCATTATTCACTGGCAAAATATACAAAGTACTGGAACCAACATCTGCACTTTTACACTTCAGCTCAGAGAACACTGCCCCCCCGAGCCGCCTATTACATGGTCTATGTCTCCGATGGTAAAATCTGCTGAGGTTTCGGTGCGTGGGAGGAAAGCAGAAGCCTCCAAGGAAATCAGTGGCAACAATGGGACAACATATAGGACACATTTATCACAGGGTGCACACCTTACAACAGGTACAACAGCTGTGACCTCTGCGCTATTCCCCATGCAGACACCGGTGACATCACTGCGTGTATTATCCCTGTACTGTGACATCACTGTGTGTATTATACCTGTACTGTGACATCACTGTGTGTATTATCCCTGTACTGTAACATCACTGTGTGCATTATCCCTGTACTGTGACATCACTGTGTGTATTATCCCTGTACTGTAACATCACTGTGTGTATTATCCCTGTACTGTGACATCACTGTGTGTATTATCCCTGTACTGTGACATCACTGTGTGTATTATCTCTGTACTGTGACATCACTGTGTATTATCCCTGTACTGTGACACCACTGTGTATATTATCCCTGTACTGTGACATCACTGTGTGTATTATCTCTGTACTGTGACATCACTGTGTATTATCCCTGTACTGTGACATCACTGTGTATTATCCCTGTACTGTGACATCACTGTGTGTATTATCTCTGTACTGTGACATCACTGTGTGTATTATCCCTGTACTGTGACATCACTGTGTGTATTATCCCTGTACTGTGACATCACTGTGTGTATTATCCCTGTACTGTGACATCGCTGTGTGTATTATCCCTGTACTGTGACATCACTGTGTGTATTATCCCTGCACTGTGACATCACTGTGTGGATTTTCCCTGTACTGTGACATCACTGTGTGTATTATCCCTGTACTGTGACATCACTGTGTATTATCCCTGTACTGTGACATCGCTGTGTGTATTATTTCTGTACTGTGACATCACTGTGTATTATCCCTGTACTGTGACATCACTGTGTGTATTATGTCTCTACTGTGACATCACTGTGTGTATTATCTCTATACTGTGACATCACTGTGTGTATTATCCCTGTACTGTAACATCAGTGTGTGTATTATCCCTGTACTGTGACATCACTGTGTGTATTATCCCTGTACTGTGACATCACTGTGTGTATTATCCCTGTATTGTGACATCACTGTGTGTATTATCCCTGTACTGTGACATCACTGTTTGTATTATCCCTGTACTGTGACATCACTGTGTGTATTATCCCTGTACTGTGACATCACTGTGTGTATTATCCCTGTACTGTGACATCGCTGTGTGTATTATCCCTGTACTGTGACATCACTGTGTGTATTATATCTGTACTGTGACATCACTGTGTGTATTATCCCTGTACTGTGACATCACTGTGTGTATTATCCCTGTACTGTGACATCACTGTGTGTATTACCCCTGTACTGTGACATCACTGTGTGTATTATCCCTGTACTGTGACATCCCTGTGTGTATTATCCCTGTACTGTGACATCACTGCGTGTATTATCCCTGTACTGTGACATCACTGCGTGTATTATCCCTGTACTGTGACATCACTGTGTGTATTATCCCTGTACTGTGACATCACTGTGTGTATTATCCCTGTACTGTGACATCACTGTGTGTATTATCCCTGTACTGTGACATCGCTGTGTGTATTATCCCTGTACTGTGACATCACTGTGTGTATTATATCTGTACTGTGACATCACTGTGTGTATTATCCCTGTACTGTGACATCACTGTGTGTATTATCCCTGTACTGTGACATCACTGTGTGTATTATCCCTGTACTGTGACATTACTGTGTGTATTATCCCTGTACTGTGACATCGCTGTGTGTATTATCCCTGTACTGTGACATCACTGCGTGTATTATCCCTGTACTGTGACATCACTGTGTGTATTATCCCTGTACTGTGACATCACTGTGTGTATTATCCCTGTACTGTGACATCACTGTGTGTATTATCCCTGTACTGTGACATCACTGTGTGTATTATCCTGTGACATCACATTACATATGTATAACATCATGCCTATTGGTATTTCTGAGGTATAGGGACCATGGTCCACAAATATCAGTATCTGGTGTAATCATCTCCTTTAATACGGGTTATTGTTAGTCTCATTCTCTGTAGTCAGGACTAATGTTACATCATGAATTATTATATGTATACTAGTCTATAGCTGGGAGATGCTGGACAGATGTTGGCGGTCTTCCATCTTGGCATTGTCCATTGTCTTTGCCCTCAGGGATGCTCCTTTGAGGCTCCTGGCACAGCTCCTGCTACCACCATCTATGAGGTCGTCTTGCAGCCTTGGTGAGATCTGCTGATACTGAAGTAGAAACATAATATTGACATAATGTTTCATAATGATAAGATAAATATCTCTTGTAGTTGCTCCATCAGATGGTAACTCCAGCGATCTGGGCAATTTCCCTGAGGACCTCGCTGGCTTCTTCTTCATACTCGGTGGACAGTAGTTTAGCTTTGTCTATGTTCTTCATGTTCTCCTCCAGGTTCTCCACTAGACGGATCTGGTCCAGGTAAGCAGGATTCACCTCCTTTACTTTCCTTCTCATTTCTCCTTCCATCTGACCTGCAGAGAACACCATGCCCCCCAGCTTCGTCTGACTACCAAGAAGGACCTTAGTTGCCCGATTCATCTCTGTCATGAGTTCCTGGGATTCCTGTAGGTCATCGGGGATGTCTTCTGTGGATTTGACCAGTAAGGTGAAGTTGTAGCCTTTCATTTGGACCTGGATGTCATAATTACCTGAAATGACAGGAGGACACTTAAAAGATCTAACCACACAATTCTGATAATAATATTGTTTAGAAAAGCTGATCATCCCAGGACACAGATATCTGGTATGAGTTTGGAGAAGTCGGAATCACAGATCAGTGTTGGATCAAGTGGTCTATAAAAGAGGTCCTCAGTGGAGAACCCGGTCACCTATGCATGGTGGGCGTCTCCTTCCAGGGTTTCTGGGTGATAGCATGGCTGTAGCATCTCCTGGTGTTCAGGATTCCTAGAACCTGGATGAATAGTGGAAGTATAGGTAAAAAGTAACTATGTGTATAGACATGCTCCTCGTGGAGACTGGTTCAAAGCTGGACCTCAAGGTCAACACAAGAGCCAATATGAGGCTCAATCTCTGGAAGGCTCTGTAAATAATCCAGAGGCCAAGCGGTAGTAGTATATCAAGTACAGGCGGTCCCCTACTTAAGAACACTCGACTTACATATGACCCCTAGTTACAAACAGCCCTCTGGATATTGGCTACAATGATCAGCTGTAACAGTTATCACAGGCGTCTGTAATGAAGCTTTATTGTTAATCCTGATTCTTATGACAACCCAACTTTTTAACCCCTAAACGCTCTGCGCCGTAGCTCTATGGCGCAGAGATATAAGGAGTGTATGAAGAGGGCTCACGGGCTGAGTCCTCTTCATACAGAGGTGGGGGTTGTTGCATATTGCCCCCGCGGCTATTAACCCTTTCAACGCGCCGAATTTTTTTTGCGATCGCCGCGCCCCTGAACGTCATCGGGGGGCGGCAATCGGTTACCATGGTAGCCTCATGTCTTCGTTTGACCCGAGACTATCTGGCATCTGCAGATTCGTTACAATGAGCCAGTGGCTCATTGTAATGTATGACCTGCAAAAATGCCATATATTGCAATACAGAAGTATTGCAGTATATGGTAGCAGCGATCTGACTATCTAGGGTTAATGTACCCTAGATGGTCTAAAAATTAGTGAAAAAAAAAGAAAAAAAAAAGTTTAAAAAATAAAAAAAATTAATAAAATATTAAAAATTCAAATCACCCCCCTTTCCCTAGAACGGATATAAAACATAATAAACTGTAAAAATCACAAACATATTAGGTATCGCCGCGTCCCAAAATGCCCGATCTATCAAAATATAAAAACGGTTACGGGCGGCGGTGACCTCCGAGACGGGAAATGGCGCCCAAATGTCCGTAATGCGACTTTTACACCTTTTTACATCACATAAAAAATGAAATAAAAAATGATCAAAATGTCGCACAGACCTCAAAATGGTAGCAATGAAAACGTGGCCTCATTTCGCAAAAAATGACCCCTCACACATCTCCGTGCGCCAAAGTATGAAAAAGTTATTAGCGTCAGAAGATGGCAAAATTTTTTTTTTCTTTTTTGTACACATTCGTTTAATTTTTGAAAATGTATTAAAACACAATAAAACCTGTATAAATTTGGTATCACCGCGATCGCACCGAACCAAAGAATAAAGTAGGCGTGTTATTTGGAGCGAAGAATGAAAGTTGTAAAAACTGAGCCCACAAAAACGTGACGCACGTGCAGTTTTTTTTAAATTTTTCCACATTTGGAATTTTTTTTCTGCTTCGCAGTACACGGCACGTTAAAATAAATAACATTACGGGAAAGTAACATTTGTTACGCACAAAATAAGCCCTCACACAGGTCTGTACACGTAAAAATGAAAAAGTTATGGATTTTTTAAGTTGGAGAGCGAGAAATGAGTCGAAAAACCCTCCGTCCTTAAGGGGTTAAAATCCAATTGTCACAGAGACCAAAAAAGTTCTGGCTGGGATTACAATGATAAAATATACAGTTCCGAATTACATACAAATTCAACTTAAGAACAAACCTACAGACCCTATCTTGTATGTAACCCGGGGACTGCCTGTATAGTATATCGTGTGATCACCACAGTGACCAATAGTGAACTTTCCTGGTCACTACCCTTTATGCCATCATCATGCTAAGAGGGTGCATTCCCAAAACACGTTGGGGCAGATTTACTTACCCGGTCCTGTCGCTAACCAGCGGCGCGTTCTCCGACGAGGATTCGGGTCTTCCAGCGATTCACTAAGGTCGTGCGCCCGATGTCCACCAGCTGTCCACCATTTTTTTTAATTCCGAATTCTGTTTTTCCGAATCGGTTGGGTTGTCCGACGGCCACACCTTCGATTTCCGTTGCATGCAAGCCGGCGCCGATACGACACAATCTGATCGCGTGCGCCAAAAATCCCGGGGCGATTCGGCGCAAACCGGTAATTTTTGGGAAACTCGACGAAAATGAGCAATTTGGGTCCTTAGTAAATAGGCCCCGTTGTCCTATTCCTGCTTATGCAAATCATTACCTTGATATACTACTACCGCTTCACCTCCAAGCAGTGCACCTATGCATCATCACTTCATCTGCTATGAGTTTGGTTTCCTCTAGATTATTCACAGAACCTTCCAGAGTTCCTCATATCGCCTTGTGTGTTGACCTCGAAATTCCTGACCTTAAACCTGTCTTAATATTTGATCCTTGGATTTGTCCCTTCTCCATCCATTGGCTTGGAACCCCCGTTTGTTGGCCGCACTAGTTGTCAACACATTGTAAAGTTTGTAATAGTGACAGGACCTACCTACAATCCTTTAGAAAGCTATCTCAAAGTGTCTCGTCAGGCTAGCCATAGAGAGGACCTATGCATAGAACTATTCTACATTTGGGATCCCCCGATTCTGGCAGCCTCCCATTCACATTCTTGGAGCTGACCACTAAAAAAACTGACCTGAAGGCCACAAGCAGATTAGAGCCAGGGCTCCCTTGTCTCGCCTCACAGGTTTTTAGTGTGTTTATTGCTGACTAGAGATGAGCGAGCACTAAAATGCTCGAGTGCTCGTTATTCGAGACAAACTTTTTCCGATGCTCGTTTCGAATCACGAGCCCCATTGAAGTCAATGGGAGACTCGAACATTTTTTCAATGTGTGATTGTATTGAGAAATAATGGGGCAGATTTACTTACCCGGTCCATTCGCGATCCAACGGCGCGTTCTCTGCGGTGGATTCGGGTCCGGCCGGGATTCACTAAGGTACTTCCTCCGATGTCCACCAGGTGGCGCTGCTGCGCTGAAGTTCCCCGAGGCCCGCCGAAATGCACTCAAGTTCACCGGCCCATACATGGTGAAGGTAAGTGCAAGTTACGCGACACATTTTTTTTTTAAATGCAGCGGTTTTTCCGAATCCGTCGGGTTTCTGTTCGGCCACGCCCCCCCCCATTTCCGTTGCATGCATGCCAGCGCCGATGCACCACAATCTAATCGCGTGCGCCAAAATCCCGGGGGCAATTCAGGGGAAATCGGCGCAAATCGGAAATATTCGGGTAACACGTTGGGAAAACACGAATCGGGCCCTTAGTAAATGACCCCCAATGTCTTCTGATAAGTTAGCAGATGTATGGAAACATCTGCAATGTGAAGAACACATTGCCAATGTTTCCGTATATCTGCTAACTTATCCGAAGACATTAGCGCAGAAAGGTGTTCTTTCTTTCTTCACACATATTGTTCTTCACATACTATTGTGAAGAACACCGTTCTGCACTCGTGTCTTCTGATAAGTTAGCAGATGTACGGAAACATCTGCAATGCGTTCTTCAGTGAAGAACACATTGCAGATGTTTCCATACATCTGCTAACTTATCAGAAGACAATTTGCATTGACTCCAGCAGTTCTCGAGCTGGCGAAATACTCGTCCGAGCAACGAGCCGTTTCGAGTACCCAAGCTCGGACGAGTATGCTCGCTCATCTCTAGTGCTGACCGGTCGTAAATAAGATGTTCCTGGATTTATCAATCTGTTGCTTTAAAGTTTTTTTATAATATCCTTTGATGATCACTGCCTAGTGTGTATAAAATGCTGTGAATTTTCTGTTTCATACATAACATCATGTCTGACATAGAGAACTAGTATTCCCGAAAGCTCAACCATCACATATACTCAGGCAGCCTCAAAACGATATCGCCTGACATCTTCACTCTTCTTCTGCACTGCAAAAACAATGGAGCTTCGATCTCGAACACCAGGTCTTTGATCTGATATGAAGACCTATCTCATCCCAAAACCCATCCCAAATACTTGCACATGGATACAAGGTAAATTCCTACAATCTCTTAGACTCGGATCTGATATTAATGACCTATTCTATTGGAAAGGACAGCTATATAGAAAGATACATCAGAAGAGAATGGGCATGAGATCATCTCCTGTATAAGGGAATGCGGCCGGGCTGTGGGGGAAGCTTTGGATGCAATCTCAGATGTGATGTAATAGAAGACTAAAATAAAGGATAAAATTATCACGTGTTGCGGGAACAAAACGTTTTGTTAATTTGATGTTGATCCAGGAAGTTATTCTGAGGCCGTATTGGAGTTGGGAAAGAATTTATTCCTAATTTGGGCCAATTGGATCAGCCTTGTAGGACTTTTTTGCCTTCCTTGAAGGATCTTGAAGGATCTGGGTCTTTTCCAACTTTATCTACTATGAAATTAATATCTTCCTTGAAACGTCCTAGTTTCTACCCAGTATCTCTATTGCATCTTAGTATCTCCCTAGTATTCTACTATCTTCCTTGTATCCTTGTAACGTCCTAGTATCTTCCCATTATCCTAGTATCTCCCTAGTATCCTTGTATTTCCCTAGTATTCTACTATCTCCCTAGTATCTTCCCATTATCCTAGTATCTCCCTAGTATCCTTGTATTTCCCTAGTATTCTACTATCTCCCTAGTATCTTCCCATTATCCTAGTATCTCCCTAGTATCCTTGTATTTCCCTAGTATTCTACTATCTCCCTAGTATCTTCCTATTATCCTAGTATCTTCCTCGTCTCTCCATTGTATCCCAGTATCTTCCTATTATCCTTGTATCTCCATAGTATCCTTTTATTTCCCTAGAATTCTAATATCTTCCTAGTATCCTTGTAACTTCCTAGTATCTTCCTAGTATTGTCCTATTATACAAGTATTCACCTAGTATTCTACTATCTTCCTTGTATCCTTGTAATATCCTAGTATCTTCCCATTATCCTAGTATCTCCCTAGTATCCTTTTATTTCCATAGTATTCTACTATCTCCCTAGTATCTTCCTATTATCCCAGTATCTTCCTATTATCCTAGTATCTTCCTATTATCCTAGTATCCGTTTATTTCCCTAGAATTCTAATATCTTCCTAGTATACTTGTAACTTCCTAGTATCCTAGTATTTTCCTATTATACAAGTATATCCCTAGTATCCTTATATCTCCCTAGTATTCTACCATCTTTCAAGTATCCCTGTAACTTCCTAGTATCTTCCTAGTATCTACCGAGTATCTGCATAATACCCTAGAATCTTCATAGTATCTCCCTAGTATCCTAGTATCTTTATTGTATCCTAGTATTTTCCTAGTATCCTCCTAGTATCCTAGTATTTTCATACCATTGTAGTATCTTCCTTTTATCCCAGTATCTCCCTAGTATCCTTATATCTCCCTAGTATTCTACTATCTTCCAAGTATCCCTGTAAATTCCTAGTATCTTCCTAGTATCTCCCGAGTATCTTCATAATACCCTAGAATCTTCTTAGTAACTTCCTAGTATCCTAGTATCTCTATTGTATCCTAGTATTTTCCTTTTATCCCAGTATCTCCCTAGTATTCTACTATCTTCCAAGTATCCCTGTAACTTCCTAGTATCTTCCTAGTATCTCCCTAGTATCCTTGTATCTCCCTAGTATTCTACTATCTTCCAAGTATCCCTGTAACTTCCTAGTATCTTCCTAGTATCTCCCTAGTATCCTTGTATCTCCCTAGTATTCTACTATCTTCCAAGTATCCCTGTAACTTCCTAGTATCTTCCTAGTATCTCCCTAGTATCCTAGTATCTCTATTGTATCCTAGTATATTCCTAGTATCTCCCTAATAGCCTAATATCCCAATAGTATCCTAATACCTTCGTGGTAGCTTTCTATGATTTGCTATGATATTTGGTGCCTTGGCTTTCGGTGATGCCAATGTTGCCTAAATGTACTGAAGGTAATGGCACCACCATAATCAGTATCATGGTCATGTGTAGTATAGTAGACCTAATATGTCATGTACGAGGAGGAAATATTGGAAAAACCTTCTGTCCACATTATCTAGCGGGAGCCTCTGTCTTTTCCATCACTCCGTATAATTAATTTGCCGTCCGCTTTGAGCCTTCTCCTAGGTGAATTAGACCCTAACCTAATGGAATTGCCTCATGATCCGCCTGGAACGCTGCGAGTCGCTGGTTTATTTTCTTTAATGCGGGTTTGTTTAAGAGTCGTATGTATTTTGGCCACATGTTTGCCTCTTTCTGTGACTGGCCGGACAGATTTATGGGCAGCGAGAAGGTTTTGATTTGCACAAACCACCAAAAAATAAAAACTATAGACTTGGATGAGGAAAAAATGAGAAAAAAAGCCTGAAAAGGCCCCTTAAAGTCTCTTACGGAAAAGTTATGATACTGCCATGTTGCCCATCCGATCGAAAAACATACCTTCACCTAGAAGTGCAAATAAATATACATCTCCTCTACCGCATGATGGAGCTTTCTGCTGGAAAAACAGGGTGGTTGGCTCCAACATCAAAATAGAAGCCTCATATCCCAGCGAGATGGTTCAGCGTTGAGTGAGGCTCTCATCCATGGTCAGCTTCGAGGAGGTAACATCTTATCCTTGTTTTACTTCATGTTTTGTTGACGGTGAAGGAAGGTAAAGGAGGTCTAACATTGGCATCTAAGAGGTTACTGCAACATGTTGAAGGGTCAACCAAGAACCTTCTGGAAATATAATCGTCTAAGAAAGTGACTAGGTGTGACCGAAGATCCTAAAGTAGATCGATCAAGTATCTTATGAAGTCGGGGTGATTTGGGTCACTAACCCGCCCTCAGATCCTTCTAGACCTGAGGTTTAGTGTGCCATATCACCCAATACTATCTCACTTCTACTTACCTAGAGGAGAATCAGATGAGCCACCTCAGACCCATCTCTGGTGCTCATCAATGGTCAGTTTCGAGGAGGTAACATCTTATCATTATTGTTTGATGGTGAAGGAGGTCTAACAAAGAATCTGATAAGCCACCTCAGACCCATCTCTGGTGCTCCGAATACCTATCTGTAGTTTCAGTAAATCTGGTGTGGTACATACTGCTTCACTAAAGTGCCAGACTAACTGAAGCTGAGATGTTCTACGACGCATAAACCAGTAGCTGTGGACCACGGTAAGGGCAGAAGTGATATCGGACCTGTGGATGGTTTAAAGCCCCAATTCCCTTGAAGGACTATGGACGCTCTTACGCATCCAGAGGAAAGCGTTACCGATGCTTTAGCACCTGCAGGATGTCCCTTGCAGAGCTAGTCTATAGGGTCTACGACAGGTACTAGTATACATTATAATGGACATACTTAGAGTCACTTACTGTACTTGTCCTGTATCCTCTCCATGCAGCTGGTGAGGCTGGCACAATGATGGACCTCATTAAGTCGGTACAGACACTTCTTCATAGCCATGTAATTCTCCACCTGGTGGTTGTAGACCTCGGCAATCTCAGCAAACTTGTCATCATATTCGTTCACATTTACATTCCTTATAACAAGCTTCTTGCCTTTCTCCAGCACTGAAATTAAAGGGGAGATGGGATGTGAGCTTTAGGGGTCACCATGACGCAGATTTACTAGGCTAAATGTACTAGAAACCTGGCCAAATGTGCACAACAGATTGATCTGCATGATGTGTACAACGTGTAGTGTGTCACCCGATATCTGGGCAGACTTGGTAGAAAATGGATTCCTGCAGTGCCTCCACAGGCACAATTATGCATTACACTATGTCCACTCCATGGGTAATGCAGGACAGGAGTGACGGATGGGCTTCATAGCCGCTCTCCACACAAGCTAAAAGATGAAGGTCCTGAACAGAACACCCCCTCCATATTCACCATATTCTCCGATGGGAGGTGTGAAGAATTTCCTTACATTCCATCTGAAATTCATATAAACTCCCCCCATGTATCAGAACTCATGAAAATTATTCTCTTCAAATCTTTTTATTGAATCATACAAGTTAAATAAAATTGTTCACAAGACAGCTTAACATATAGGGGCTCATTTACTTACCTGGTCCAGTCGCGATCCAGTTCTCTGATGAGGATTCAGGTTCTGCCGGGATTCACTAAGTTCGAGCGTCCGATATCCTGCATGTGTCGCTGCTGCGCCGAGGTCCGCCAGAGTTCACCTTCTTCTTCTCAGTGCATGTAAGCGCTGATCTTGCGACACAAATAGTTTTTTAAATTCCACAGTTTTTCCGAATCCGTCGGGTTATAAGACGGCCACACACCCCGATTTGTGTCGCGCCAAAATCCGATCGCATGCGCCACAATCCTGGCGGAATTCGGCAAAAAACTGAAAAATTCAGGTAACCCGACAGAAATGCGGCCACGGAGCCCTTAGTAAATGAGCCCCATAGTCTCCTTCTTTACATATATTCAGCTTATTATAGTAGAAAAGATACAATGTATACATCTCAAATTATAATATTGTTATTATTATTGATATTGAAATATTGCAAATGTATCACTGTATATTATTACTCATTATTTAACCAAATATTATTTTGGATTATTTTTTTGCTGGTGAAATAGGAACCTATTGGGGGTCATTTACTAAGGGCCCGATTCGCGTTTTCCCGCCGTGTTACCCGAATATTTCTGATTTGCGCCGATTTTCCCTGAATTGCCCCGGGTTTTTGGTGCATGCGATCGTATTGTGGCGCATCGGCGCCGGCATGCACACAACGGAAATCGGGGGGCGTGGCAGAACGATAACCCGACGGATTTGGAGAAATCGCCGCATTTAAAAAAAAAAAGTGTTGCTCGGCACGCGCTTACCTTCACCCAGGATGACTCGGTGTACTCCAGTGCGTTCCAATGCTCTTCAGCGCAGCAGCGACACCTGGTGGACGTCGGAGGAACTGCCTTAGTGAATCGCAGGAAGACCCGAATCCACCTCAGAGAACGTGCCGCTGGATCGCGAATGGACCGGGTAAGTAAATCTGCCCCATTAAGTCCAATTTTAATATATTTATTTATATTATATAAATAAAATATATTATTTTATATTTTATGTTATATATTTTATATTCTGTTTTTTTCTTAATTATGTGCAGATGATTATATGTTTTTATTATTATTATTTTTGGCTAATTGTTTTGTTATTAAAAATGATTTTCAGTCTCCAGATGGTTTTTAGCATACTGTAAGTGCAGACCTCTGTGACTACTGCTTGTGGCAGCGGTTCCCAGATCAGCATCAGCTATCACTACAGAACCTGCTCCATGGAACTGGTGATGAGAAAGTTTTTTTTTTTTTTCTTATACTTTTCTAATCCCGAAGTTAAAGGAAACCTACCATTTGATGTAATGCAGTATGAAGCAAACATACCTGGAGACTGCTGTAGCTACACTGATGCAGGATCATATCTTGGTTAATCCCTGAGCTGAGTGGTTTTGCTGAAAAAACAATTATACCATTCAGGACCTTGGGTAAGCTGGGACAGACTGACTGGGACAGACACTGAGCTTGGAATTGTAAAGCATTACTAGTCAAGCACTAATCAACCTGAGCTGAATGACTCATACACAGCAGCTGGGGGATGGTGCAGCAATTGATTATTATGTCTGGCAGGAAGGGAACTGCAGGAGATGATGATGCAATCAGAGAGAAACTCTCCTGCTATGAGAAGCTGCAAAGCAAGCACCAGAGCAGGCATAGAAGCCACAGAGCTTCATTATCATAATTTTATATCTGTGTTATCAGCAAAACCAGGGATTACCAAGATATGACCCTGCATCAGTGCAGCTACAGCAGTCTCCAGGTATGTTTGCTTCAAACTGCATCAAATCAGATGGTAGATTTCCTTTAAGCTAAAAAGGAAATGAAACTCAGCGGGAAACTGACTTCCTGTCTGATTGTTTCAATCTACAGGATCTTATGTAACAATGGTCCACATAGACTATGTACATACAGAAGGTCTCCCATATAGAATGTACTGAAAATCTAATAGCCACAAGTCATGTATCTAACGACCCATCACCATCAGTAAGATGATGGTCCGAACCCCAACACCCCAACACAGACCAGCATTCAGAAGATCCATTCTTATCAGGCACAGCGCTGTACATTGCACAGTGGCCATGCTTGGTATTGCAGCTCACGTTGGCTATGCGCAATTGATGGACGTGATGTCTCCTCTCGCTCCCTGATCTTACAGATGTAGGTATAACCTTAAGTTTATATGTAGCAACAACAAAACATTGAAAAATGAAAGTTAATCGTGTCTTTACCCTGGTAAGTTTCAAGTTGAAATTTGAAACATTTGTTCATTGATGACACATTCTTACGTTTATAATTTTATCATATATGAAAAACACCTTTAACTGATTAAATAACCAGAAACAGCACCACACCTGTCTGCAGGTTATGTCAGGTATTGCAGCATAGATAGGTTCATTTATCACTATCCTAGAGATAGGAGGTTAGTACATGCGATGGCTGCAGTGTGGACGACTTACCCTTCTCTTGTTTCGGGAACCTGCCAGATTTAGCAAAAGGTGCAGCCTGCAAATGAAATATAAGATAAAGATTATGTGGATTACATGCAGCACCCAAATACATAATCCCCATACATCTCCCCAGCATATAATCCCCATACATCTCCCCATCATATAATCCCCATACACCACCCCAGTATATAATCCCCATACACCCCCCCAGTATATAATCCCCATACACCCCCCCAGTATATAATCCCCATACACCCCCCCAGTATATAATCCCCATACACCACCCCAGCATATTATCCCCATACACCCCCCAGTATATAATCCCAATACACCTCCCCAGTATATAATCCCCATACACCTCCCCAGTATATCATCCCCATACACCTCCTCAGTATATAATCCCCATACACCACCCCAGCATATTATCCCCATACACCCCCCAGTATATAATCCCAATACACCTCCCCAGTATATAATCCCAATACACCTCCCCAGTATATAATCCCCATACACCTCCTCAGTATATAATCCCCATACACCTCCTCAGTATATAATCCCCATACACCTCCCCAGTATATAATCCCCATACACCACCCCAGCATATTATCCCCATACACCCCCCAGTATATAATCCCAATACACCTCCCCAGTATATAATCCCCATACACCTCCCCAGTATATAATCCCCATACACCTCCCCAGCATATAATCCCCATATACTTCCCCAGCATATAATCCCCATACACCTCCCCAGTATATAATCCCCATACACCTCCCCAGTATATAATCCCCATACACCTCCCCAGTATATAATCCCCATACACCTCCCCAGTATATAATCCCCATACACCTCCCCAGTATATAATCCCCATACACATCCCCAGTATATAATCCCCATACACCTCCCCAGTATATTATCCCCATACACCTCCTCAGTATATAATCCCCATACACCTCCCCAGTGTATAATCCCCATACACCTCCCCAGTGTATAATCCCCATACACCTCCCCAACATATAATCCCAATACACCTCTCCAGTATATAATCCCCATACACCTGCCCAGTATATAATCCCCATACACCTCCCCAGCATATAATCCCCATACACCTCCCCAGCATATAATCCCCATACACCTCCCCAGCATATAATCCCCATACACCTCCCCAGTATATAATCCCCATATACCTCCCCAGTATATAATCCCCATACACCTCCCCAGTATATTATCCCCATACACCTCCCCAGTATATAATCCCCATACACCTCCCCAGTATATTATCCCCATACACCTCCCCAGTGTATAATCCCCATACACCTCCCCAACATATAATCCCAATACACCTCCCCAGTATATAATCCCCATACACCTCCCCAGTATATAATCCCCATACACCTCCCCAGTGTATAACCCCCATACACCTCCCCAGTATATAATCCCCATACACCTCCCCAGCATATAATCCCCATACACCTCCCCAGTATATAATCCCCATACACCTCCCCAGCATATAATCCCCATACACCTCCCCAGCATATAACCCCCATACACCTCCCCAGTATATAATCCCCATACACCTCCCCATCATATAATCCCCATACACCTCCCCATCATATAATCCCCATACACCTCCCCAGCATATAATCCCCATACACCTCCCCAGCATATAATCCCCATACACCTCCACGGTATATAATCCCCATACACCTCCCCAGCATATTATTCCCATACACCCCCCAGTATATAATCCCCATACACCTCCCCAGCATATTATTCCCATACACCTCCCCAGTATATAATCCCCATACACCTCCCCAGTATTTAATCCCCATACACCTCCCCAGTGTATAATCCCCATACACCTCCCCAGCATATAATCCCCATACACCTCCCTAGTATATAATCCCCATACACCTCCCTAGTATATAATCCCCATACACCTCCCCAGTATATAATCCCCATACACCTCCCCATCATATAATCCCCATACACCTCCCCAGTATATAATCCCCATACACTTCCCCAGTATATAATCCCCATACACCTCCCCAGTGTATAATCCCCATACACCTCCCCAGTATATAATCCCCATACACCTCCCCAGTATATAATCCCCATACACCTCCCCAGCATATAATCCCCATACACCTCCCCAGTATATAATCCCCATACATCTCCCCAGCATATAATCCCCATACACCTCCCCAGTATATAATCCCCATACACCTCCCCAGCATATAATCCCCATACACCTTCCCAGCATATAATCCCCATACACCTCCCCAGTATATAATCCCCATACACTTCCCCAGTATATAATCCCCATACACCTCCCCAGTGTATAATCCCCATACACCTCCCCAGTATATAATCCCCATACACCTCCCCAGTATATAATCCCCATACACCTCCCCAGTATATAATCCCCATACACCTCCCCAACATATAATCCCCATACACCTCCCCAGCATATAATCCCCATACACCTCCCCAGTATATAATCCCCATACACCTCCCTAGTATATAATCCCCATACACCTCCCCAGTATATAATCCCCATACACCTCCCCAGTATATAATCCCCATACACCTCCCCAGTATATAATCCCCATACACCTCCCCAACATATAATCCCCATACACCTCCCCAGCATATAACCCCCATACACCTCCCCAGTATATAATCCCCATACACCTCCCCAGTGTATAATCCCCATACACCTCCCCAACATATAATCCCCATACACCTCCCCAGTATATAATCCCCATACACCTCCCCAACATATAATCCCCATACAGCTCCCCAGCATATAATCCCCATACACCTCCCCAGCATATAATCCCCATACACCTCCCCAGCATATAATCCCCATACACCTCCTCAGTATATAATCCCCATAACACCCACCCAACCCTTTTGTGTTGCAGCTGCGCTGCCTCCATGCAACACAAATTAGGGGACGTTCCGGGGCTTATTCCTATGGTGCGCCAGAATTATCACGCAACGTCAGACATAAGTGTATTGAACGCCCCTTGTTAAAGGTGCAAAAAAGTTGGGTCAGTGCAGGGATCGCCAGATTAATGATTTCTGACACATGTTCTTCATAAATCTGGCGCACCCAGCATTATACACAGGCAAACCCACTTTTAGTAAATGTGCCCCAATGTTCCCTGCTCCGGTAACATTGTGGGCTCATTTTGTGCTTGTTATGACCTAATATCGTCTTCCTTTCAGTCTCAGGATGATTCCCATAAGAGGAACCATTCCGTGTTTGCACAATTGGGCTGCGCCCTGTTTACTACTGCAGTCATGTGACCCTGAGACGCCACGTGATCGCTGTCACCCGGCTCTCGACTGATCTCCACCTCCAGGAGCTGGATATCAGGAAACATCCACTGTACCTTCTCCCAGGAGCAGGAGCTGACATTATGTGCATTACTGTGGAAACTACATACGGAGAAATCTTTTACATAATATGTAATTTATCTCTATATATATCAGATATCCTCCAGTCAATGGAAACATAACCCTAATAGTGTCCTAAAAACACTTGGGAGCCGCATCTCAAGCGCATAATACCAATCTCTCCTACTTAATGACATCACATGACACCTGATGACATCACTCACTATTATATAATATATATTTTACGCTCCTCAAGAAAGTAGTGGACTACTAGTAGTACTGCCTATAGGTAATAACTTTGTAACTCAATGTGTGGCCCATTAAAGAGCCTTGACACATCAATAGTGAAGCCAGGCAAAGTAGTTTCCCACTGTTTAATGATGTCACATGATATCTGATGACATCACTCATGTAGTGAGCAATTAGCAAACCTCCAGAAGGAATTTTATGGCCACTATAGATGATGAGCCCTTAACTCAATGTGTGACCCATTTAAGAGTCTTGAAGCGTGACCAGGGGTGTCGGGCAAACTGGAGACATCAATCTGTAAGCAGATGCTTCCCACTGTGTAATGACATCATAGGATACCCGATGACATCACTCAGTGTGTTATAGAGTAAGCATAACTCCAGAAGTAAACAAATAACTCCGGAACTCCTAGTATGTACCCCCCTGCTCGGGCACCCTGGTCTGTCACTCCCTTGGCATAGGAATCACTATAACTGCACCCCCTTAAACTCAGTGTCTGCCAAGCTGATGGCATGATCTCAATGGGCACCCGGTTTCTATAAGATTCCCTCTGTAACAAGATATATGGGGTAATTAAAGGGGTTTTCTAAAGACATTGGGGTACATTGACTTACTTGTCCGAGGAGTTCCCCCAAAGTGCATTGTCCGACCATCATGCCCTGTGCCGTGATTCACTAAGATTGTGCGCCGGATATTCTGCATGTGTCGCTTCCCCACTCAGGTCCCCGGAGTTCACCTTCTTCTTCCTGGTGCATGTAAGTGCTTGATCTTGCGACAGAATTTGAATCTTAAATCCCGCGCTCAGTCCGAATCAGTCGGATCATCCGACGGCCACGCCCCCGATTTCTATTGCATGAAAGCCAGCGCAATAGCGCCAAAATCCGATTGCGTGCGACACAATCCCCAATTAAATATCTGTCAAAGCGGCACAAATCCTGAAAACCTTGGAAAACCCGACGAAAGTGCGATCTGCGGACCCTTAGTAAATAAGCCCCATTAAGTATCAAATCAGTGGCGGTCTGGCATGTGGCACCCCTCACTGATCAGCTGGAAGAGGAGGCAGACAGCTCCATTCTCTGTGTAGTGGCCAATGCTGGTTAATACAGATCATCTTCATAAGAATAGGGCTCGGCTGCAGCGACTCAATCCAGCCACTTCATTAAGAATGGAGCTGTTTCATTCTCTGTGTATTGATAGCCGATCGGTAAGGAGTTCCTTGCGCCTGACCCCCGCTTATTTTATATTGGAGGATATAAAGGATGTATAAGGATATATAAGGATTGGTCATCAATGAATATATAGTCTGGAACATCCCTTTAATTAATTACATTCTGGTAGATAAGTTGGTAACCATAAGAGGTAGTAGATATGAGACTTAAGGTGGCGATATGAGGGACAGGAACTTCCTGGATTTCCTGTCTTCCCTTTGATGCCTCTTCCCAGATGGCTGATAACAGAGAACAATAGACAACACAATCAGAATATAGAGACGACAGATTTTGGGTTCTTTAAGGCAGCGATCACAGTGATCAGATAAGTAAGTACATGATCAATAGGTCTGTCCCTACCTCGTCCTCATTACTGGCCTGTACACAGCAGCAGCACAGGGCGGCCATGCTTCACCCCTGACAAGGCGGCAGAAGAAGCGACACTTTCATGGAAGGATTCAGTCTGACAGCGAGATCACAAGACAAGCACAAAGGGAAAGTACTCGGCTCTGGTGACGTGACCGGCGCTGCACATAGTGGCTGAAAAAGGAGTTTAACCAGTTCCCAGTCATAAATACTGAATGTTTTTCTCTTAAAGGAGAAGCTGAACACTGGAGCAGGAACCCAGACTAACTTACCTCACCTTTAAGAAGGGTTTGTGGCATTCAAGTGATAGAGAAACAAATTGTTACATAGCAAATGTACATTTATACAATGTATCAAGTTTTGTTTGGTAAATAAGGGACATTGTGTGTGTGTGTGTGGGGGGGGGGGGGATGTAAGTCCAGGAGGACTGAGAGACTTCATCATACTATAAGGGAGTATTTGTTCCTTCATTGTTGACTCAATTTTTCTTATATTCTATGCTTCTAAAATCTACTTTTATAAGTTGGGCTCTGGGGGGCATTACCAGAACCCTTCCGTGCTGAAGCTTCATAGGCTCTTACACTCTCCGACCATCCCCCACACCATTGCTACTCCCCCCTCCCTCTTCCAGCTGAAATCTCACAATGTGGGAGGGGGAAGGGCTCCTGCATAGTGTAACAGCCTGTGAAGCTACGGCATGGAGGTGCTCTGTTATCACCCCCAGGAGCACTTCAGGCTCATTTGGATTGTTTTGAAAGTTAATTTTAGAAGGAAGGAGACCAAGTATAACAAACATAAGAAGATTACCATAGTCACGTCTGGATCTATGAGTAATGTCCCTGGTTTATCATGATCAGCGTCGGACTGGAGTGCCTGGGGCCCACCAGTGAAATTGATTTTGGGGGCCCACCTACTACTACAATATTCTGGGATAAGGGAACTAAAGTGAAGTAAAGGATAAGCTAATCCCTCTCGCCCTTCCTCTCTGCTAGTGCTCAGCTAGGGATAGTATAAGAGTTACCCCGGGGGCTGAATACTTATCACCAGGAGCTGAATACTTATCACCGGGGGCTGAATACTTATCACCGGGGGCTGAATACTCATCACCAGGGGCTGAATACTTATCACCAGGAGCTGAATACTTATCACCGGGGGCTGAATACTTATCACCGGGGGCTGAATACTTATCACCAGGAGCTGAATACTTATCACCGGGGGCTGAATACTTATCACCGGGGACTGAATACTTATCACCAGGAGCTGAATACTTATCACCGGGGGCTGAATACTTATCACCGGGGGCTGAATACTCATCACCAGGGGCTGAATACTCATCACCGGGGACTGAATACTTATCACCGGGGACTGAATACTTATCACCGGGGACTGAATACTTATCACCAGGGGCTGAATACTTATCACCAGGAGCTGAATACTTATCACCGGGGGCTGAACACTTATCACCGGGGGCTGAATACTTATCACCGGAGGCTGAATACTTATCACCGGGGGCTGAATACTCATCACCGGGGGCTGAATACTTATCACCGGGGGCTGAATACTTATCACCGGGAGCTGAATACTTATCACCAGGGGCTGAATACTTATCACCAGGGGCTGAATACTTATCACCGGGGGCTGAATACTTATCACCGGGGGCTGAATACTTATCACCAGGGGCTGAGTACTTATCACCGGGGGCTGAATACTTATCCCAGGGGATGAATACTTATCACCGGGGGCTGAATACTTATCACCGGGGGCTGGATACTTATCACCAGGGGCTGAATACTTATCACCGGGGGCTGAACACTTATCACCGGGGACTGAATACTTATCACCGGGGACTGAATACTTATCACTGGGGACTGAATACTTATCACCGGGGGCTGAATACTTATCACCTGGGGCTGAATACTTATCACCGGGGGCTGAATACTTATCACCAGGGGCTGAATACTTATCACTGGGGACTGAATACTTATCACCAGAGGCTGAATACTTATCACCGGGGGCTGAATACTTATCACCGGGGGCAGAATACTTATCACCAGGGGCTGAATACTTATCACCAAGGGCTGAATACTTATCACCAGGAGCTGAATACTTATCACCAGGGACTGAATACTTATCACCGGGGGCTGAATACTTATCACCGGGGGCAGAATACTTATCACCAGGGGCTGAATACTTATCACAAGGGGCTGAATACTTATCACCTGGGGCTGAATACTTATCACCGGGGGCTGAATACTTATCACCAGGGGCTGAATACTTATCACTGGGGACTGAATACTTATCACCGGGGGCTGAATACTTATCACCTGGGGCTGAATACTTATCACCGGGGGCTGAATACTTATCACCAGGGGCTGAATACTTATCACTGGGGACTGAATACTTATCACCAGAGGCTGAATACTTATCACCGGGGGCTGAATACTTATCACCGGGGGCTGAATACTTATCACCAGGGGCTGAATACTTATCACCAAGGGCTGAATACTTATCACCAGGAGCTGAATACTTATCACCAGTGACTGAATACTTATCACCGGGGGCTGAATACTTATCACCGGGGGCAGAATACTTATCACCAGGGGCTGAATACTTATCACAAGGGGCTGAATACTTATCACCGGGGGCTGAATACTTATCACCGGGGGCAGAATACTTATCACCAGGGGCTGAATACTTATCACCAGGGGCTGAATACTTATCACCGGGGGCTGAACACTTATCACCGGGGACTGAATACTTATCACCAGGGACTGAATACTTGTCACCGGGGGCTGAATACTTATCACCTGGGGCTGAATACTTATCACCGGGGACTGAATACTTATCACCAGGGACTGAATACTTATCACCGGGGGCTGAATACTTATCACCAGGGGCTGAATACTTATCACTGGGGACTGAATACTTATCACCAGAGGCTGAATACTTATCACCGGGGGCTGAATACTTATCACCGGGGGCAGAATACTTATCACCAGGGGCTGAATACTTATCACCAAGGGCTGAATACTTATCACCAGGAGCTGAATACTTATCACCAGGGACTGAATACTTATCACCGGGGGCTGAATACTTATCACAAGGGGCTGAATACTTATCACCGGGGGCTGAATACTTATCACAAGGGGCTGAATACTTATCACCGGGGGCTGAATACTTATCACAAGGGGCTGAATACTTATCACCGGGGGCTGAATACTTATCACCAGGGGCTGAATACTTATCACCGGGGGCTGAATACTTATCACCAGGGGCTGAATACTTATCACCGGGGGCTGAACACTTATCACAAGGGGCCGAATACTTATCACCAGGGGCTGAATACTCATCACCGGGGGCTGAATACTTATCACCGGGGGCTGAATACTTATCACCAGGGGCCGAATACTTATCACCAGGGGCTGAATACTTATCACCGGGGGCTGTATACTTATCACCGGGGGCTGAATACTTATCACCAGGGGCTGAATACTTATCACCGGGGACTGAATACTTATCACCAGGGGCTGAATACTTATCACCAGGGGCTGAATACTTATCACCGGAGGCTGAATACTTATCACCAGGAGCTGAATACTTATCACCGGGGGCTGAATACTTATCACCGGGGGCGGAATACTTATCACCGGGGGCGGAATACTTATCACCAGGAGCTGAATACTTATCACCAGGGACTGAATACTTATCACCAGGGACTGAATACTTATCACCGGGGACTGAATACTTATCACCGGGGGCTGAATATTTATCACCAGGGGCTGAATACTTATCACCAGGGGCTGAATACTTATCACCAGGGGCTGAATACTTATCACCGGGGGCTGAATACTCATCACCGGGAGCTGAATACTTATCACCGGGGGCTGAATACTTATCACCGGGGGCTGAATACTCATCACTGGGGACTGAATACTTATCACCAGGAGCTGAATACTTATCACCGGGGGCTGAATACTTATCACCAGGGGCTGAATACTTATCACCAGAGGCTGAATACTTATCACCGGGGGCTGAATACTTATCACCAGGGGCTGAATACTTATCACCGGGGGCTGAATACTTATCACTGGGGGCTGAATACTTATCACCAGGGGCTGAATACTTATCACCGGGGGCTGAATACTTATCACCGGGGGCTGAATACTTATCACTGGGGGCTGAATACTTATCACCAGGGGCTGAATACTTATCACCGGGGGCTGCATACTTATCACCAGGGGCTGAATACTTATCACCGGGGGCTGAATACTTATCACCAGGGGCTGAATACTCATCACCAGGGGCTGAATACTTATCACCAGGGGCTGAATACTTATCACCAGGGCTGAATACTCATCACCAGGGGCTGAATACTTATCACCGGGGGCTGAATACTTATCACCAGGGGCTGAATACTTATCACCGGGGGCCGAATACTTATCCGATGTCTTCCTTCTGGAGGAGAGCTCATGTTCTTCCCATATATATTGACAACCTACCTTCCTCATGTACATAGAGAGTCCTCTCACCATTGTCCACCGGTCACTTCAGCAAGGAACCAGATGTGGCGAAGCAGACAGTCATCATCCGGTAGGTGCGTGGGTGGCTGCTGATAATTTTGGACACTTTGTGATGGTTTTGGACATCTTCCAGGCTTTGCTTGCCTACATGCAGAGAATAATAAGACTGGCAGACGTTGGTTAAACATTATGGTCTGTACAATGTTGTAAAACCCTGGGCTGTGGTTACTGCTGCGGCCGTGTAAGAGTCTGCACAAAGCCCACTTCCAGTTACATGTAACTAGGAGTCCAGAAGCCGGCTACGAGCTGGTGGAAGTCACTCATGGTAGTTCCATGTATTATTATGGACCTGATTATAATCATGGAAAAAATTCCTGGAGAAGTCTATAACATTAAGCGATAGACACCAGCAGAACCACGTGATGGAATTTATAGAGGAGGAAGAAGAACCATGATGTCCTCCATGATGGGAGGACTCCTCAGACACCGTCCCTACACCTCCAAAGACTAGATCCTAAGGTAACAACTCAGCAAAAGATTTGGAAGAACCAGAAGTCCTCCAGCTTGGAAGGACTTCTCAGACACCCCCATAAAGTATATCCTTAGACACTTTCTCTACATATACTAGGAGTAAAACCTAGAGTTATATTGTATTAAATGACCCCCAATGTCTTTCAGCTTGGGAGGACTCCTCAGGGAATCTTACCTCTACTTAGAATGTATCCTAAGGTTACAATGATGCACAAATTTGGCTGAGCCATGTTTGGGGGAATTCCTCAGACACCCCTACATCTCCAAAGAGTATACCTTACACTTGAATTGTAGCAAAATACTTTGAAGAACGGTGATGTTCTCCAGCTGTGGGGGACTCCTCAGATACCATCCCTAAGAATAAAACCTGTGGTTACATTGTAGCAGATGTCATGGGTGCTCCCGTGACCCATGTCTCACCCGTGCCCCTCTCCATTGTCTGGCGCGCCCACAGATTCCCGTCTTCTAAGGTGTGCGTGTGTCGGCCTCTGAAGATTTAAAGGGCCAGCACACCATTGATTGGTGCTGGTCATTCGAAGAATCCCTTACACCCAGCCTCTCCCTGCACACCCCGCCGGATCTTTGTGCCTCACAGCCTTAGAGAAAGCTTGTCTGGTGCCCTGTGCAAGTATTCTGGATTCCCGTTGTGACCCCGGTTCTGTTGTTGACTTCAGTCCCGTGCTGCCCGTCCTGACCTTGCCCTATGTCCCCGACTCTGATCCTGCACTCCCTGTCTCGACCTCCTGCCCGTCCCCGATCACGATCTTGCCTTATGACTCTGCACCTAACCTTGGCCGCTGCTGCGCACAAAGTCGCGCCTGTGGAGCGACCTGGTGGTACCACGCTGCAGCAAGTCCTGAGTGTACATAGCACAGCAGTGTGAGGACACACCCCCTAATGCACTTGGAGAAGCTACAAAATATAAATCCATATTTCACAGTACTGCTGCTACTAACAACATACACAGTGGTATGATTACACATCTCTCCAAGGACATACCTAGCATTGGCTGCAGAGATAACTGAGCACAGCAGTGTGAGGAAACACCTCCAGTACAATCCTGAAATATAAATCCATATTTCACAGTCCTTCTTCTACTAACAACATACACAAAGGTTAATTACTAATTACTCTGCATGGACAATTACTTACAACTTACATAAAGCTATCATTACACACATCTCTGTAGACAACAACTAACTTTATCAGCAGCACAGTACATAGAGATAAGAGCATAGAAGTACTAGGACAACCCCGATACACCTGAAGAAGCTACAGTCCTGCTGCTACTAGCAACATACACAAAAGTCTGAACACACATCTCTCCAGGGACAACACCCAACACTGACTGTAGTTCAGTACATAGTGCTAAGAGCACAGCTTTGTGAGCACACCCCCAGTTCACTTGGGGAAGCCACAATCCTAATGCATTCACAGTACTGCTGCTACTAACAACATACACAGTAGTATGATTACACATCTCTCCAAGGACATACCTAGCATTGGCTGCAGAGATCCCCGAGCACAGCAGTGTCAGGAAACACCCCCAGTACAATCCTGGAATATAAATCCATATATCACAGTCCTGCTGCTACTAACAACATACACAAAGGTCTGATTACACATCTGTGTAGGGACAATTATTTACACTGTCTGCAGTTCAGTGCATAGAGCTAAAAGCACAACAGTGTTAGGACATCCACAGTACACTTGGAGAATCTACAATCCTAATGCATATATTACAGTCCTGCAGCTACTAACAACATATACAGCAGTATGATCACACATCTCTCCAGGGGCAATTTATAACTCTGTTTTCAGTTCAGTACATAGAGCTAAGAGCACAGCAGTGTTAGGACAACCCTTAATACTCTCAGGAAGCCACAATCCTTGAATATAAATCCATATATCACAGTCCTGCGGCTACTAATAACATACACAGAGGTCTGATCACACTTCTCTCCAGGGGCAATACCTGCTACTGCCTGCAGTCTATATGGCCCCCCCTTAAAGGGCCGGTACTGCATATAACTATACACTCACCGGCCACTTTATTAGGTACACCATGCTAGTAACGGGTTGGACCCCCTTTTGCCTTCAGAACTGCCTCAATTCTTCGTGGCATAGATACAACAAGGTGCTGGAAGCTCCTCAGAGATTTTGCTCCATATTGACATGATGGCATCACACAGTTGCCGCAGATTTGTCGGCTGCACATCCATGATGCGAATCTCCCGTTCCACCACATCCCAAAGATGCTCTATTGGATTGAGATCTGGTGACTGTGGAGGCCATTTGTGTCCAGTGACCTCATTGTCATGTTCAAGAAACCAGTCTGAGATGATTCCAGCTTTATGACATGGCGCATTATCCTGCTGAAAGTAGCCATCAGATGTTACAGGGGACATTGTGCTCATAAAGGGATGGACATGGTCAGCAACAATACTCAGGTAGGCTGTGGCGTTGTACCAAGGGGCCCAAAGAGTGCCAAGAAAATATTCCCCACACCATGACACCACCACCACCAGCCTGACCCGCTGATACAAGGCAGGATGGATCCATGACACCACCACCACCAGCCTGACCCGCTGATACAAGGCAGGATGGATCCATGACACCACCACCACCAGCCTGAGCCGCTGATACAAGGCAGGATGGATCCATGACACCACCACCACCAGCCTGAGCCGCTGATACAAGGCAGGATGGATCCATGACACCACCACCACCAGCCTGAGCCGCTGATACAAGGCAGGATGGATCCATGCTTTCATGTTGTTGACGCCAAATTCTGACCCTACCATCCGAATGTCGCAGCAGAAATCGAGACTCATCAGACCAGGCAACGTTTTTCCAATCTTCTATTGTCCAATTTCGATGAGCTTGTGCAAATTGTAGCCTCAGTTTCCTGTTCTTAGCTGAAAGGAGTGGCACCCGGTGTGGTCTTCTGCTGCTGTAGCCCATCTGCCTCAAAGTTGTACGTACTGTGCGTTCAGAGATGCTCTTCTGCCTACCTTGGTTGTAACGGGTGGCGATTTGAGTCACTGTTGCCTTTCTATCAGCTCGAACCAGTCTGCCCATTCTCCTCTGACCTCTGGCATCAACAAGGCATTTCCGCCCACAGAACTGCCGCTCACTGGATGTTTTTTCTTTTTCGGACCATTCTCTGTAAACCCTAGAGATGGTTGTGAGTGAAAATCCCAGTAGATCAGCAGTTTCTGAAATACTCAGACCAGCCCTTCTGGCACCAACAACCATGCCACGTTCAAAGGCCACAAATCACCTTTCTTCCCCATACTGATGCTCGGGAGAACTGCAGGAGATTGTCTTGACCATGTCTACATGCCTAAATGCACTGAGTTGCCGCCATGTGATTGGCTGATTAGAAATTAAGTGTTAACGAGCAGTTGGACAGGTGTACCTAATAAAGTGGCCGGTGAGTGTATGACTATATGACTATCATACACAGCGCTCGGTTCTGGCTCCTCTCTGTAGAGGGCGGTGCTGGTCCGGTCTCAGTGAATGAGAGCCATATGCCTGGGGCTCTGTGGTTTTAGTGCAGACCACAAACACCCCTGCGAGCTGTCAGTCCCCTCACACCCCGAGCGCTGCGCCGTGCCGGGGGGGGGGGGCGCTGTGGGGTGATTAATCAGGTGACCCGCCAATCGCCGCACAGATTCTCTAATTTGTTTAGAATAGATAAAAGCGTTTCTTCATTACATGGACCAGCAGGACCGGCCCGAGATGGATGATGACCGGCTGACCCCCAAATTATTAACTCCCCCAGAAGTGAATGGAGTCCGTATATACAGCGCCACGCGGATCTCATCACCACAGCCGAAAAATAATCAAAAACCCAAATCTCACCCGGATTATTCTCTAATAAATCTCAAATGTCGTCTGCATTGAGTTTGGGCAGTAAAACCCGATGTTTCCACTTACATACAGTAGTAATCCATAGTAAGGACAGATACTGTGGTGTACGGCTTAAAGGGGATGTCTGGACAGATTATAACTGGGGGGTCCTATGAGCTGTTCTAAGATCCTCCAGGCATCCTATATACAGGCGGTCCCCTACTTAAGAACACTTGACTTACAGACGACCTCTGGATGCTGGTAATTTACTGTACTTTTCCCTTAGGCTACAATAAACAGCTATAACAAAGATGGCAGAAATTAAAGGGATTGTCCACTCTAAGCAAATATTTGATATGATTTGTATAAGGAAAAGTTATATAAGTTTCCGATACACTTTCCATATTGATTACTCACGGTTTTCTAGATCTCCGCTTGCTGTCCTGCTATAAAAGCTTCTGTTTTTAACTTCCAATGAATAGAAAGTTCTATCGACTGGAAGTAAACATAGAAGCTTCCTATAGCAGGACAGCAAGCGGAGATCTAGAAAACCCTGAGAAATTAATACAGAAAGTATATTGGAAAATTGTATAACTTTTCCTTACACACATTGGGGGTCATTTACTAAGGGCCAGATTCGCGTTTTCCCGACGTGTTACCCGAATTGTACATCCTCACACTGCTCTGCTCTGTGCTCTCTGCAGCCAGTGTTAGGTGTAGTCCCCGGATAGATGTGTCATCATACCTTTGTGTATGTTGTTACTAATAGCAGGATTATAAAATATTACATTTTAGTCCAGAATTGTAGCTTATTTAAATGCACTGGCGAAGTGTTGCAACACTGCTGTGCTCTGTGCTCTCTACAACCAGTGTAAGGTATTGTACCTGGAGAGACGTTTAATTATACCCAATAATTGTGTATGTTGTTAGTAGCAGCAGGACTGTGATATATGGATTTATATTTCAGGATTATAGCTCCTCTAAGTGCACTGGGAACTTGTCCTCACACTGCTGTGCTCTTAGCTCTGCATTGAACTGCCTCACAGCTCCTTCCCTCTACTTTGTGTAAAAGCTGTAAGAGGAATATGGTTAAAGGGAACCTACCACCACGAATCTACCTATAAAGGTAGATTGGGTGGTAGGTGGATCAATGGGATGTGAGGAGAGCCGTTTTAAGGGCTTTTTTGGAAACTTTTATTAGACTTATATGTAAATTTTCTCATACGGCAACTGGGGCGTGGAGTAGCCGCATCTGAGGTTACACGAGAAAGTTTACATATAAGTCTAATAAAAGTTTCCAAAAAAGTGCGGGGACGTGAGTATTAGCCCTTAAAAGGGCTATCCTCACGTCCCATTGATCCACCTACCACCCGATCTACCTTTATAGGCAGATTCGTGGTGGTAGGTTCCCTTTAAAGAGTTTAGGGTAATGGCTATGGGACAGTTCAATGTACAGATCTAAGAGCGCAGAAGTGATAGTATTCATTCCAAAAAACTACAATTCTGGAATATGAACTCATATATCACAGTTCTGCTGCTACTAACAACACACACAGCGGTCTCATTACACATCTCTCCAGAGAACCATATCTAACACTGGCTGTAGTATTGCCTGAGGACATTCCTTTAGATGTATCTGCAGACCCAGAAGAGGATTAATCCCATTCAGTGCTGCTTTTCCCAAGTGGAATTCACAACAAGAACAAACAAATTTCGGAAATGTTGTATCTTTTACTGGAACCTTGTCAGGCACAAGCAGGCAGTCAGGGCAGGTGGCAGAGATGCAGAGGTCAAGTCCAGGGTCAGCAATAGGAGATCAAGCGGAGCAGGAAGGTCACAGGAACAAGTAGCAGGGAACAATGCAAGGAAGCTTTCACTTATCCCTATGAGCTCAAAGATCCGGCGAGGAGTGATGGGAGCTGCCGCTCTTTAAGGAAAACCCGGAATTGCCAGCGCCAATCAGCGCTTCTCTGGCCCTTTAAATCTTCGAGTGCCAGCGCATGTGCACCCTAGGGAGCGGGGACGAGCTTGCAGCCTAGCCAGGATGGGAGCAGGAGCGCGGAGAGGTGAGTGTGGGCCAGGGAGAGCGGTGCCATGGAGAGGGGCACGGGTGTCCGCGATCCAAGTCATGGATCACAGGGGCACCCGTGACACTTTGGGGCAGATTTACTTACCCGGTCCTGTCGCGATCCAGCGGCGCGTTCTCCGACGAGGATTCGGGTCTTCCGGCGCCCGATCTCCGGCGCGGTTGTGCGCCCGATCTCCACCAGGTGTCGCTGCTGCGCCGAGGTCCGCCGGAGTTCATCATCCTATTCCTGGTGCATGTAAGTGTGTGTCAAGTGCCACTATTTTTTTAAAAATAGCGTGATTTTTCGGAATCCATCGGGTTTTCCAACAGCCACGCCATCCCCCGTTTTGCATCGTATGCAAGCCGGCGCCGATGCGACACAATCCGATCGCGTGCGCCAAAAACCCGGGGCAATTCGGTGCAAAACGGTAAAATTCGGAAAAACCTGGAGGAAAATCGCGATTCGTACCCTTAGTAAATGTGCCCCAGTGTCTATATTTGGGTCGAGTTGCCTTATGATACATTGTATCGGAGCAGAACTTATTGGCTGTAATAGAATTACACTTGGGCCAGTAGAGGAATTAGGCAGAATACACAGATACGGCATTGATGGCAGCAGGAGCGCGCAATTACCCCCTCGCCTCTCCGCTCCGGCGTTTCAAGCCTTTGCCAGGGCGCAGCAAACAAGAAGTGGTTTTAGACAAGGACGTGAGCTTGACTTGACAGCTCTACACATTTATGACTGGGAAAAGCCAAAGAAATAAGGGGATTAAATCATGGGATTATCGGAGATTGCCAAAAATCGAGCCGGGGGCCGCGTCCTAGAGTCGAGAAACAATCGTAACTTTGAAAGGAAACATTAGGATAAAGTTACTTTCCATGAGGGACTGCTCATGGCTCGAAATCTACAAAACCACAGGAGTATAGGGGAGAGAGAGACGCTAGTAATGAACATCAGTCATTTTGGCGATTAGGACGGAGGGCGATACGTGCCAGGAGTCTGCGCTACCATTTTCCACGCTTGTGTTTCGCTCCAGCGTGGAGCCTCGCGCCTCGTAGTGCGCGCGGGAAATGAATGAGTTGAAGGAACTTTAATGGGGTCTCCAGCGAGTGCTTCATGTCACACACACACACATAGGAGACGCAATGCGGGATCAGCCGCGGGACCCCCAGCCCTGGGATGGGGGGGATTACAGGTCAGGCTTGAGGTTCTCTGGCACGGGGAGGATGGGGAGATTTTATTTGGCTACTTTCGAGCTACTGCTATTAGTTTCATATGTGAGGACTTGGCTTCTCCATGTTACCCCCGAGCCGTCCAGTCCGCACACAGCGCATATTTTATGATTAAGTGACGCGAGGTAGAGCCCCCCCGAATCTTACACCCGAAACCTGAACACCGGAGATTAGTGGTGACGAGGCACCGGATCACAACACACGGGGGGTTGGTTTCAGCTTCTGTAGAGAAAAAGCCACAACCTCAATACATGACAGGAGAGCGGTCACCCAGTATTCAGGGCATGTTGGGGGTTGTAGTCCTCTACGTGTAGAGTGTAACAGACTTTAATTAGGATCATGTGCAATGGCCGGGTCATGTTGGGGGTTGTAGTGCTCTGTGTATAGGGTATAATAGATTGTATTATGGTCATGTCCAGTGGTCGGGTCATGTTGGGGGTTGTAGTGCTCCATGTATAGAGTGTAATAGATTGTATTATGGTCATGTCCAGCGGTTGGGTCATGTTGGGGGTTGTAGTGCTCTATGTATAGAGTATAATAGATTGTATAACGGTCATGTCCAGTGTCTTGGTCATGTTGGGGGTTGTAATCTTCTGTGTAGAACATTATAATGTTCCATTGTTTTTATAATCAGATATTTAGAAAACCTAAAAACATTTCTTCCACACGGAAACCGATGACCCCCCTGTCCACCAGGGACCATATTCTCATGTAAGCTTTGGATACAAAGCGGCTATTTTGGATTTTTTTTCCATACTTCCAGCCTCAGTATTTAACTAGTTGGTCTCTGGAGCCCGGGTAAGGGTAACAGAGCTCCTCTGTGTGACGTGGTGTTCCCTCAGTGGACACATTATGGGGTGGCCCTTCCCGGTGGTTAGTGCGTGTTACAGGAACGTTACCTGATATCTCCCCCCAGCCCATACTTTCCTATAGGTTTTCTCTTCTTCTTCAGGGCTGAGCCCAAACCTAATTATGACAATGTTTGCTTTCCAAACTTTTCACTTTTTTTTGTTTTCCCTCTTTACATCATTCCCAAAGGCCGACGTCTCCTCTATAGAAAACCAAAGATGATTTTCCTTCACCTTAAAGGTTTCTTTGTTTCTATCCGACTTTATCACATAACCACCAGATTAGGAGATTTTCCATGGACATTGGGAATATGAATTGCATTGGCAACCAGAAAAAATAACATTTTCGTACTGTAGATTAATATCCATATTATTCATATTGTAGGAATGCAGTACCGCCGAGCCCATCCAACATCGGACCTGAACCGGAAATCGGAGAGAATTTATTGTACTACCCTAGACCACCAGGGATGCTGTGACGTTTGGGGTGATGGTTGAGCACTTATAGGTGTTACATTGCATATATTACAATGTATATGTATACATTGTATATATTACAATGTAACACCCTTAAAGGGGTTATCCGGGTTTAAAAAAATTTCTTATGGCCGGGCTGGGGAGGGCTAGTTAAACAAAATAAACATGTACTTACCTCGTCCAGCGCCGCTGATGTCCCGCGCCGCGGTCCCTTCGATCCGTACCCCTGTTTGTTTACAGGGGCACGGAAGCCGCGCACAGGGAGATTCCGGTCCGCAATGTGGACGGCTCCTCCCATGCGTCCCTATCTCTCAGCGTTGTAAGCGCTGGGAGATGGTGCGCATGGGAGCTTCCGGCCGGCCGGAAGCTCCCTGTGCACCCTTGTAATGAAACCGGCGCACAGAGAAGACCGGCCGCGGCGTGGGACATCGGCAGCGCCGGACGAGGTAAGTACATGTTTATTGTGTTTAAATAGCCCTCCCCAGCCCGGCCATAAGAAATTTTTCTAAACCCGGATAACCCCTTTAAGTGCTCAACCATCACCCCAAATGTCACACCCTCCCTGGTGGTCTAGGGTAGTAAAAGTAAAATAATATACCTGGTGGTCTGCAGCAGTGAAGTGGGAATAATATCCCTAGTGGTATGGAGTAGTAAAGTGGTGCCACTAATACTCTTGATATTAATAATAGTAACGTCCCTGGTGGTTTGAGGTAGTCAAGTGATATCATTAACAATACTACTGATATTAGAAATAACATCCCATCAAGCAACATGTCCGGGTCAGGCAGAGCTGGCGAACGGAGGGCGCTGTACAGTGAGTACGGAAAGTATTCAGATCCCTTTAAATTTTTCATTCTTTATGTCATTGCAGCCAATTGTTAAGATTGTTAATGTGCCCTCTGCCTCCATCTTGACAGAAAAAAAAATGAAATGTAGATATTTTTGGTAATTTATTATAACAGGAAAACTAAAATAAACATTCAGACCCTTTGCTGTGATATTCATATTTAACTCACGTGCTGTCTATTTCCTTCTGATCCTATTTGAGATGGTTCTACTCCTTCATTGGAGTCCAGCTGTGTTTCATTTAACTGATTAGATTAGGAAAGACGCACACCTGTCTATATAAGACCTCACAGCTCACAGCGCATGTCAGAAAACATGAGAATCATGAGGTCTAAGGAACTGCCCAAGGAGCGCAGAGACAGAATTGTGGCAAGGCACAGATCTGGCCAAGGTTACAAAAGAATTTATGCAGCACTCAGGGTTCCTAAGAGCACAGTGGCCTCCATAATCCTTAAATAGAAGAAGTTTGGGATGATCACAACTCTCCCTCAACCTGTCCATCCAGACAAACTAAGCAATCATGGGAAAGGGGTTTGAATAATTTCCGTATCCACTGTAACTTTTCATTATACAAACAATAATATGTTTTTACTAACCATTTACTTATAGGGTGGTACTAGAGCTTTCCATACTCACTGCACCTTAAATTTGGGTGCGCTCATGTCTAATCCCTATTAGTGTAGGGCATTAAAGTGGTAATGCTACTACTGATAATAGTAATATAGTGGTATGGGGTATTAAAGTGGTACCACTACTACTACTGATATGAAAAATTACATTTCTGGTGGTCTAGGGCATTAAAGTAGCAATACTACTACTACTGATAATAGTAATATCCTGGTATTGGGTAGTAAAGTGGCACCACTACTACTATTACTGATATTAATAATAGTATTAGTGTAGTGGTGTAGGGTAATAAAGTAGTAAAATAATACTAAAAATAACATTTCTGGTGGTGAGCAGAGATGGAGCACAAGTGATGGGTCACCACAGATGGATAAGCAGAATTGGAGCACTAGAGACAGAGTACCAGTGGTGGATCACCAGTGCTGGATCACCAGAGATGGATGAGCAGAGATTGAGCACTAGGGATGGATGAGCAGAGATGGAGCACCAGATATACAGAACCACTGATGGAGCACCATAGATGGATGAGCAATGATTGAGCCCCCGAGATGGATGAACAGAGATGGAGCACCAGAGATAGAGAAACACTGATGGAGCACCAAAGTTGAATGAGCAGAGATAGAGCACCGGTGATAGAGCACGAGAGATGGGTAAGCAGAGATGGAGAAACAATAATGGAGCACCAGAGATGGATGAGCAGAGATTGAGCACCAGAGATGGATGAGCAGAGATTGAGCACCAGAGATGGATGAGCAG